>NC_133620.1:105594368-105769368 GCF_048593235.1 Sminthopsis crassicaudata
AAAAGTTCAGACTTGTGTGATACAGAGGGACAAAATTTTTACACAGATTTTTCCAGATTGTGGGGTGCTATGTCTCTTGCTTCTGTGATGTGGAAGGGATTAAGGTAAATAGGACCTTAGAGTTCATACTGTCTTATTTCCTCATTTTATAGATAAACAAATGGAAGTCCTGTAAGCCTTAAATCACTTGTTCAAGGTCAAGCAAGTAGCAAGGGGCAAAATTTGAACCCAATCTATTTGATTGCAGATCTAGTACTCTTTCCATGATCATACTAAAATCGTTTCTACCATCTCCTTGGGAAATAATCACCCAACCTTTGCTAGAATATGGTCCATTGAATTGAGAAACTACTTAATCTATATTTGTCAGATTGAAGAACTCAAATGAGAGAGTCCACCAACTCCCAACACAGGTTATTCTACTCTGGAACAGTGTGATTTCTAAAAACTGAGAATAAATCTTTTACCATCTAATTCAACTGTCTCTAGTTCTGCTTTCTGAAGCTAAGCAGAACAACCAAGTTCTTCTTCCACATGATTTTAAAAATATTTGAAGACAATTAGCATGTTCTTCTAAGTCTGCTCTTCTGCAGGATAATCATCTCTATTTTCTTCAATGAATCCTTGTATGTAAAGGTATTAATGAGGAAAGCTATGTGGGATAATGAAGAAAGGACTTTAATAGTGGGAGACAATATTCAAGCTAACCTCTTCACCTGGAGTAACAAGAGAGGGGTTTCCAACAAGTACATATCACTTTGGAAATGGGATAAAGTGATGAGAGTAGTTGAAGAATGCCCTAAAGAAGGTTGTGTAGTGTGTTAAGTAAGGTTCTAAAATAGGAATCAGGAAGGTGTGAGTTTGAATTCTTCCTTAAGTGTCTAGTTATGTAGCCCTGGGTAATTTATGTAACTTCTCTGAGCCTCAGTCTTCTTATATGTAAAATGGGGAGTTCTACCTCAATTCTTATCACAGTACCAGGCACATAGTAGATACTTAATAAAGTTTAATTAATTAATTGACTCATGGAGTTATTTTGAGGACCAAATGATATAAGTAAAGCACCTTGTGAATCTTAAAATGTCAACTATTATTATTATTATTATTATTATTATTATTATTATTGCTGAGGAAATTGGGGTTAGGTGAATTGCCCAGGGTCACACAGCTAGGAAGTATTAAGTATCCGAGGCCAGATATAGGTCCTCTTAGCTTCAGGGCTGGTGTTCAATCCACTGTGCTACCTAGCTATCTCTAGTTAACTATTATTATTATCTTTATAATTCTTCTTCTTCCTCCTTCTCCTCCTCCTTTTCCTCCTTCTCCTCCTTCATCTTGTTTTACTATAAGATTACATCAAACCAGTATAGGATGGCAATGTCTGAGCTGTGGATTTGGTGCTAACAACCAACCACAGCTTTAGCTAAGAAAAATAGAAGGCACTTTCATGGAGGTACTTAGGAAGTAATTAGTACATTTGGAAAAGCCATTTTGACACCACTCCCTATTTACATGTCATCTCTAAATGTAAGGAACTAATTGCTAGGATTCTGAAGGCTACATATTTTAAATGGATAAAGAAAAGAAGTCTCTTTAAATAAATGTAAGGTACAATTAACCCGAGGACCTTGTTGTGGCAAGATATTATTGAGGGAGAGTTCTGAAAGAAACTTAAAGAGAATTAAACATATGACTGAATCAGTGGGTTCCCATTATATTCATGGATAGATTGCTCAATAATGAATTCCAACTATGGCATCTTGAAGCATTGTACTAAATGACATGAAAGTGTGCTCCTTGTCCTCTAGGAGCAGGCAGAGTTGCAGCTATACAGCCATGTCTTACTAATTAATGATCACTTCCTTTAGATTACAATTTTATTTTCTTCTTTTTCTCAATTTGTGTTGTTGCTCATATGAACCTAGATCTGAATGTAATTTGAAAGTTCAGCTTGTGAATCTCACTGTACTAGCTCTATTATTCACCTCTTCAAAAAACCAGAAGGAGTTTTGACAGACGTGCATATAAGCCTCCTCCACTGGAATTTACTCTATATTCCCATCAGTTCCTGGAGCTTTCCTCTTTCTGGGAGCACCATTTTCCCTGTGATTTTTTCACCCTGGTACATGCTTCTTTCTTCTTGGTTTGCTTCCATTGGTGAGTTCTTTTCTAGATTTCAGTTTTGGAGATGGGCTCCATTTGGCCAACCTTCATTTCCTTTTCAGCTTTCTTTCTGACTTTTGGACTTTGCCTCCTGCTTTTAGCCTCCTTTTGTATGTTATCTATCCCATTAGAATGTAATTTCTTGAAATCAAGGACTGTCATTGTTTCTATTTATATTTATATCCCTCATTCTTAGCACCGTGCTTGGCACATAAGGGCTTAATAAATGTTTGCTGCTAAGTCTACAATATGGGAAGGGTCATGAGAGCCTGTGAAATGTGGGGTAGAGAAAAATATCTATTTCCAATCTTCATGGCAGGATTCTGCTTTGAAAATACAAATGGAACTGACTTTCCCTACTGATAATGCATTCAGCTGGTAAAAGAATACAATAGTAGCATGGGGCAGAATGGCTACGTTGTCCAATTTCCTTCTAGAGGACATTTTTTTAATGTGTGAGAGGGATGAGGGCATAATTTTTATCAATATTGGGAACATCAGGTGTGGAAATTTCTTTCATTAGATGAAAATCAACTAATCTTAGAGAGGTGCCAGAAGGCAATAAGAGGTTAAGCAATTTACCTCTGTTCACACCTCCCTGGTATTCTCCAGAGATAGGACCTGAACCTATCTTACTATCTGTGGGGCCAGATCTTTATCCACCACACTATCCTGTGTCTTATTACTATAGTGAAAATTTGGTTTGATCCCAAGAAGAACTTCACTTTCTTTTCTGACATCTAATGTCCTGGGGCACTTTTTAAAAAGAGACAGACCATTAAGTGCTCATGGAAATTCCAATAAGAATCTTTCAAACTAAGAAACCTGTTCAATTTACTGCCTGTAATTTATCACTTTAATATGGAATCTGTTCTCTAAAAAATATAGTAAATAGAAACATTGTCTTCAAACTATAATTTCTTTCTTAGTTTTCTTCCCACCCCTGGTGGACAGTGGCGTGACCTAACATCTAAATTCCATGTGTCTGATATCATACAAGTTCTCTTTGAAGAAAAACAACAACAGGGCCAGGGAGCTCCAATTAGAAGCCATGGAGGTTGGGGGTGGGGAGAAGTTAGAATCAGGATGGGACTACACCACAAATTGCAGTAGGCGTAGCTGAGATTAATCTAAGGGAAATAAAGAAAGGTTCTGAATTGTTTGTGTTTTGCCTGGTTTGTGTGGGAGCTTTGTTGGTTTTTTGTTTTCCCATAGTCCCAACAAAAGAATCCTCAGGCAGACAGCTGAGAGACAAAAAGGCAGAAGGTAACCACAGACAGCCTGGGATAGGAAAGGGAGTGGGGAAAAGAGGGGGATAATCAGCTCTCTTGTGGGGTTAGAGGATAGGATTGGAAGTTAGCATTTTTATTATCTATTTCTCTTCAAGTTTCTGTACTTCTGGGGAGGGCAGCAATACTTCTAATCATTCAGGTTTGCAATCTTGAAGTCATTTTCACCTCCTTCTTCATCACCTCATCGTTATCTGTTCTTGGCAATTCTATTTCCACATTTCCTGCATCCCTCCCTTTATCTTTTCTTGTATTACAGTCATTCTAGTTCAAACTCTTCTTACCTGCTCTATTGCAGTAATGTTCTAATTGGCCTTCCCAACCTTACTTTCTACTCATTCTAGTTGATCTTCCCTATGGATGCCAAATTGCTATTCCTAAAACACAGGTATGAACATGTCATTACTCTGCTTAAGGAGCTTCATTGTGAGATAAAATACAAACTCCTCTATTTGGCATTTAAAGTTCTTCACCTTCTAGCTCCAACATATCTTACTAAGTAGCTTATAAATTACTCGTTCTCTTGTATCTATATTTCAAATAAGCTGGCCAACTTATTGTACTTTGTGTATAACATACCATCTTCGGTCCCACATGCCTTTGCACAGTCTGCTTTCCTTTCTTAAAATACTTTCTCTTTTGAAATCCTTAGTACTTGCCAAAATTCGGCTCAAGAAGCACCATCTGATAAAACCTTTTTCCTGTTCATAGAATCATAGATTTTGAGTTGGGAGAGACCTAAAAGCCATCTAGTCACCCCCTCATTTTACTTTTTTTTAAATGTTAATTTATTTTATTTTCAACTCACATAAAATACAAGTATTTTCATAACATAGTACAAAAAAGATCATTGCATGTGAAACTGCAAATCTACCATGTACAGCTTGCTATCTCCTCCAAATATACAACAAAATTGGATGAGAAGAGAGAGGGAAAGACAAACACACACATATACACAGAGACAGAGACAGAGAAAGACAGAGGCAGAGAGAAAGAGAGAAAGAGCTATAATAATTGGGGGAGCAAGAAAGACCTCATTTATAAGGTAGCACATGAGTTATACTTTGTATGATGCCAGGAATACTGTGTGGAGTATCTAAGGAAGGAGGGGTGACTTGTATAAGGGCATAAAGGCAGGAGATGGATAATGATGATGATAATAAAATAGCACTTATTAAGCACATATCATAGTGTTTGCTTGGCAATTCTATTTTTATACCAAATACTATGTTAAGTATCTTACAAATATTTAATTTGATCCTTCTAATAGTCCTTTAAAGTAGATGCTATAATTATTTTCATTTTACAAATGAAGAAACTGAGGCAAACAGAAATTGAGGGACTTGTTTAGGGTTATGCAGTGTCTGAGACAGGATTTTAACTCAGATTTTCCTGATTCCAGGTCCTGTGCTCTATGCATTATGGTACCAACTACCTGGTCATGATGAGCAGCAAATGTGTCAGGTTGACTTGAACTGAGAAGGAATTAAGGAAAGTAAATCATATGAAAAATGTTTGGAAAACATACAGATTTTTACTGTGGAGAAGAGAAGAATTAAGTGGAGGGGGGTGAGACATGATAACTGTCTCCAAGTTTTTGAAGATTTGTCTCACAGAAGACAAATTAGATCCATTCTTCATAATTCTAGAGATTCAAACTAGGAGCAATATCATGAGGATTCAGAGAAGCAGATTTAGATGTGATTGACTGATTAATATCGAATTTAACCTCAAAAAAGCCCTTTTCTGTTTTTCCCCATCAAATTCAGAGTTATTAAATACTCTGTCTCAATCTACTGCTAATTGTTCCCCCAATCTCTACATAGAATTCCATGTATATGGCAGCTTTCAGAAAGACCTTGTCTTATATTGATTAGTCAGTGTCCTCAAAGTGTCCTGTGATGGTAAGGTCAAGGAATAACTTGGAATAACAAGGAATAACCTGGGAATAACTGGGTGCACAAGGCAGCCCACTGGGGGATAGCTGAAAGAAAATATTAGAACTCTTATTTTTATTTAAAAATAAGGAGTAAATTGAAATTTACTAATATTTAATAGAGGGTCTCACACTGACACCCTCAACCTATTTGAGTTCATGAGATATATTGACAAAAAGGTGGGCATACCATGACAGAGCAGTTGATAGTGACACTTGTCTGTTGAGTTACACTGCGTCAAGGAGAACTGCTATTGCTGTGTACCAATTTAAGTGGATTTATGGATTATGTAATAATTTAAACTAAATTAACCTTCACAAAATGAACAAGTGGTTTAAAATTATTTGTTCAAAAATGCTAATTGATAATGTTAATGATGAAAGGACAGGAGCAACAAGAAAATGCAAGAGCTGGTACTTTTATTGCTCCAAGTATAAGCTCTTTGCAGCCACATTACAGGAAAAAAAAACCAAGGATAATCTATTCAGATCTGACAAGGTCATCCCCATTCCCATTCAAGTTTATAAAGATTTTTTGAAATATGGATTTACATTCACTATCATTAATGAGGCACCTTATCTAAGTGTATATTCTGTCTTGAGAGAGTATGAAGCCATCATGAATAGAAAGACATTTAAAGCTTATGCTTTTGTGGCTGAAAACTGATAACTTCAAAAACTCTCATCTTTGAATACTTAAAAACTTTTTAAATGGGATTTTTGAACCTCCTTAAAAATTGTACAAATGAAGAATTTCAGTATGCTTTAAATTTATTTGCTAAAATGTAAAAATGCAACACCTAATTAGTTTGCAGGAACACCTGACTGGTATGAGGGAAAGATGGAAATTTACTGGCCAAATTTCAACTCAAACCTTTGCATAATTAGTGGTTAGGATTGAAAAATGATTTAGTATACTCAGCCAATGATGCCCTTCTTTCATTTAGATCTATGTACATTTGTGAGATAGTTTTTCAGCTGTGACAACTGTTAAAATCAAGTATTGAAATAAATTTAACTTAGAAGTATAATTTTTCATGCTCTATCAAAAATGTTAAATCATGATTTTTTTAAAAAATGAGCACATTCCATCACATTACTTTCAATTAAAATATTACTAATATCATTATTAACTAACAGTACAGCTAAGTGACACAGTAGATTGAGTATTGGATTTGGATTTAGGAAAACCTGAATTCAAATCTTGTGTCAGACACTTCTCAGGCATGTGATTCTGAACAAGTCATTTAATCTTTCTCAGGCTCAGTTTATTTATTTGTAAAATGAATTATGTAATAATTTAAACTAAATAACTTCACAAAATGAACAAGTGGTTTAAAATTATTCAAAGACAATGCTAATTGGTAATAATGCTCATGATGAAAGCACATGAGTAGAAAGAAAATTCTCAAATGGTGATTGTTACAATCAAGTGAAGTAATACATGTAAAGTGTTTCACAAACTTTAAAGCAGTATATAAATGCTACTTATTGCTATTATTAATGTAGGGTTAAGTGACTTGCCCAGGGTCAAATAGTAAGTATCGAAGACCAGATTTAAATTCTACTATACCACCTACCTGCTCCAGTAGTATGGGGAGCACCAGAAAGAGCCCAGAATAAGATGCTTGCCTGGTAATTATAATGTATATAAGCAAAATGACCCAATCAGGATCTTGTTAGTATAAAAAAAGAGTTGTACACATGTCATGAATCCAGAAGGTGATGTCAAGGTCAGAGTCTAGAATGCAGGCCAAAAGACTAGAATGCAAGGTATAGGAGTCTGACTAGATGGGCCAGACCTAGCCTCAAGAGCTTCAGACTGGACAGGAAAGTAACAAAAGAGGGATAGCTCAAAAATTCAGGCAGCAATCACCATCCAGGTCTT
Source organism: Sminthopsis crassicaudata (assembly GCF_048593235.1). Lineage (NCBI taxonomy): Eukaryota > Metazoa > Chordata > Mammalia > Dasyuromorphia > Dasyuridae > Sminthopsis > Sminthopsis crassicaudata. Next base: position 105,601,645 of record NC_133620.1, read on the forward strand.
CAGTTCACAATAGGTAAATAGGCAGGGAACTATTTTTAGACAGGGAGAAGGGGAATAGTGTCTTGCTATCTGGTCCAGGAGGATTCATGTATCAAAGTATATAAGGAATAATTGTTGATTATTTTTCAGCATTCTCCTTCATATAGATGAACTAGGTCTAGTAAGGGGACTGCTCCCCTGATAAGATGTCTCCTACAGAGCTAGATAGCTGCCAACTAATGATGGCAGTACAGGTAGGGGAAGAATTATTTTTTGGGGGGAGTCCTATAAGCCATTTTCCCCACTTTATCCCTTAAGTGCTATTCTTTATTCATATTTCTAGCATGGAAGAAAAGGTTTCAGAAAAAGGAAAAGCAAGGAGAAAGAAGAGGGAGATTGGAAGAGAAAAAGGAAAGCCACTGTGAGTCAGTGTCAAAAACAACAATAAAAAATGGAATTCAAAGAAATAAGTCTCCATCAGAAAACCACCAGTGAAACATGATAAGAATTGCCTGGAACATATGACTGTGTCTCATTTTGTTTCTTGTTCAATCGAAAAGTTGATCAGATCACTGAATCTGTCTGATCGGAAACAAGATGTACACCTGAGGAAAATAAACAGACAGCTAGGGAGAGAGATGTTTTTAAAAAGGGTATGTTTCGATTATTTTGATTTGATGTGCTCAGGGGCAATATTTATATCTTCTGTCTATAATGGCCAAGACTTCCCTCATATATCTGCACATGATTAATATTTGAGGTTGTAGTTTGGTTTGTAGAATTCAAACTCAATTTCACATTAACATTTTCCAAGGCTTCCAGGCAAATGAATATATATGTGACTGCAAAGGATAGATGTGAAGATGAATGATCCATAACTGAAGGGAAAGAAAGTAAAAGATCATTGGGGCATTGATATTTGAAACTTCAAAGTTAAGAGAAGTCAAGGCTAGGTCCCAAGGAGTAGTGGTGAGTCACCCATACTGTACATTATTAAGATACATGAAACAACCCCACATTCAGGAATACTAAAATGATGCTTACAGTCTGCATGATCAAGGAATCATATGTTCCTTCATTCATTTAAATAATGAATGCCTACTACATGTAGTGCATTGTGCTAGGTATTAAAAGACATGCAAAGAAAAATAAGACGACAATGCCCTAAAGGATGAGAACTTGACCAGTACAGTCAGTAAATTAACTAACATTTATTAAGTCCCTACTATGTATTTATTAAGTGCCTACTAGTGTACTATGTACAAAGGAAGGCAAAATATAAGCTCTGCCTTTAAGGAGCTCATAATTTAGTGGGGAGAGACAACTGGAAGCAGTTACGTACAAATAAGACATATACAGGATAGACTGGCAGTAGTCTCAGAGGGAAGACACTAAGATTAAGGGGGATCAGAAAAGGCTTCTTGTAGAAGGTTGGGCTTTAGGTGAGACTTGGAGGAGGCCAAAAAATATAGGAAGCAGAGATGATGACAAGGGACAACATTCTAGTTCAGTAGGGGAAGGTAAAATTAATATAGATTTAACCTATTTATTAAATGCAAAAGGGATTTATTAAGAATCTACTATTTGCACTGTGCAATTGGGCCTTCACAGTATATTTGATAAGTTGGTCTCTGTGTTAGTAAAATCTAGCAATTCCTGTCTCTGACACACACAGGCTGCATTTCCCTGGGCAAGCCATATAATTTCTTTTTGCTCCAAGACTTTTGACGGCAGAGAAGGAACCAATGTATATTGATAGAAGGAGTTCTTCATTTAGAGATCCCTATGCCAATGAAGTTATAGTTCTGATTTAAAAAAAAAAAAGGAAAGAAAGGAGAATATATAGAAAAAGAGAAAAAATATGCTAGGTGCTTGGGCACATAAAGACAGTATCCCTACTCTTAAGGAGGTTACAGTCTAAGAGAGAATATAACATCTAAACAGATACTTAAATGAAATATAATTTGAAGATGGTGAGATCACTAATAATTAGGACAATTGGGAAAAGCTTTGCCCAGGAGATGATACCTGAATTAAATCTCTGAAAAAAGCTTAGAATTCTGAGAGGCAGAGATGAAAAGCAAGGCATAAGAGGAGTCTAGAGTGCTTTGAGAATAGATCAGAGAGAGAGAGAGAAATTACTTCATCAGTTCATGCAGGAGTAAAACCATCTCAGATGATTTCCTCCAACTTTTCAAAGACATCCATGCTTTCTCTCTTAAAGCATGTAGGCACTAGATTCACTGAAGCAGAGAATTACTCTGCAAGTTACAGGTAGCAGTCCTAGGGAGTTACAAACAAAGACCATTTTGCAGTTACAACTGGTGTATTTGTTAGGTGGGATCCTTCAGGATGTTGACAATTGCCTATAGCAAATACTTCCTTTTTTTCTTCCCTTATTCAGAAATGCTCCCTCCTAAATGGAGTTTCTATTAATCAGAATTACAGATCACACATTACAATCAATTTCAACTGTTTGGAACATTTACTGTAATTGATCTGATAAGAGTTCCCTACAAGTGGATTCCATTATACATAAATATATTCCCTTCAAAGAATTCAAAAGCCATTAGGATATGCTAAATTTCTGCTTGGTAGTTATTGGGCCATCAACTGGATGTGCTCAGCAGAAACAGACTAGACAAGGGGCAGAAGGATAGAAGTGGAAGAGCGTGGGATTATAAGTATCTAGGATTTATAGCTGGAAAGAATATTAGAAATCAGCTTTTCTAATACCTTCATTTTATAATTGAGGCAACTCTGGAAAAAGGAGATGATGTGATTTGTTCAAAGTCAAAAAGGTAGAAAGTAGCAAAATATGTTGTGTCTAGATTCAATGTTCTTTTCCCGACATGAGGAGGACTTTTCTGATAATCTCTGAAATGGTGACTGAGAAGGGTTAAAGCTGGAGACTGGATTGGTGATTTCTTTGGTTTTCATTAATAACTTCCCCTTCCTCTATTAATATTCAGGTCAGCACTTTCTTTGTAACTACAGAGAATTACCTAGGCCTAGAGCTTGGAGAATTTGAGTCATTTGCCCAAGGTTAGTGTATGTCAAAGGCAGCTAGAAACTACATGTGTAGTCCCAAAGGATAGAATGAAGGATTTCAAGTGAGAAAGAATTCAGATCACTTGTAGTTGAATAGTCTGAGCAAGTCTTTTACTCTCTTTCTCAGTTTCACTTTTTTTTCCTCTGTAAAATGGGAATAATAATCCTTCTTTCTGCCAGTGTGGTTGTGAGGATCAAATGAAATAATATTTATAAATTATACTTTATATAAATGCTTTATACATTTTATATAAATGCAAATTATCATTATCATCTAAGGTAGGACTTGAACTCAGGTTTTTCTGACTTCAAATTGGCCTATATTACAATACAATAATTGTCTCTCAATTGTTGTTCAGTCATTTTTCAGTCACGTCTAACTCATTTATCTATCTCACTTAGGGTTTTCTTGGCAAAGTCACTAGAATGGTTTGCTACTCTCTTCTTTAGGTTATTTAACAGATGAGGAAACTGAGGCAAACAGGATGAAATGACTTGCCCAATGTCATTCAGTTAGTGTCTGAAACTGGATTTGAACTCAGATCTTCCTGACTCTAAGCCAAACACTCTAATCACTGAACCATCTTGCTGTCAAAGCTGAGTAATTTTCTCTGTAGGTCTTTACAGCAGAATGACTACTTATCTGTCTGGGCTACAGTTAAATCTGGGCTTTTTTGGAGACTTAAGAATGACCTGTGTAACCCCTTCAAGGTCACTTTTCTAGTATCTACTAATATCTAAAAATCTCTCCTCTAGTTCTCTGGTATCTGTGTCTTCATAGTAAGGATGAGTCAGGTAAGTTAAAGGAAGCTGGCGAGTGATTCAGGAAAACCAAATGGAAAAAGCTTATAGCTGAAGATCTTATATTGGGCGAGTCAGTAATGGCAATGGTAAATTGAAGTGAAGCTGTTTGTGAGATCTGAAAGAAAGAATTCAAGGAAGCCTGAGCTCTACCAACTCAGACCCTAGACAAGCAAAAGAGTAAAGCTTGGCTTGAGAATAGAACAGAGGACAGTGTGAGGGATACATGGGAGTCCTTGTGACCTTCCTCTGGCTCCAAACTCAGCTAGTCATGTGGAAGTTGAATACTAACCCCCTTTTAGGAATTATCTCTGGCATATTTAGAATAGATTGCCTATAACTTAATGGAGTCTTGGGCAGCCTTCCCTTAATCACTTGTAGGCTGGAAAGCCCTTGGGGACCTTGTAGTTCAACCCCTTCATTTAAGTGATGAACAGAGTGGGGCCCAGACGGGCTAGGCAGCTTGTCCAAATTCATACAGGCAGTAAAGAGAAAACCTGGGATTTGAACCCAGGTCCTCTGACCCCTCTTCCCTCCGCCCCCCAAATCACTTCCCATTCTATCCTATTTTACTCATCTGGCATGCATCTGAATTCTTTTCCTCTATCATTTGATGGCATGTGCTCAGGGAATCCAAAATTATTTTCATTTTCATTTAAGCAAAAGATAATTTAAAATTATGATTTTTTTTTACAGCAGATTTATATTTTTCAATCAAATGCCAATGCTTTTAGATTATCGTATAGTGGGGATTTTTTTCTGTATTCATCCTTCAAGCTTCTTCATTTTTGTAGATAATGAAAAGTTGATTGTGCATGAGATCTATAAATTGTCATAGGCCTCAGTTGAGGGCATTACCCTTGGGGATGTGAGAGAGATTACAGTGGGATGTCAGGCACACACCATTGCAGCTGAGCCTGGGGATAATTCATTTTGCCACTAGCCTTTCCCCCTGGTGATTACATAGTCTCCACACTTATAGTTTTGCAACCCTGAACAGACACAACAAAGTCCACTTTCAGAAGACAAGAAGTATGAGTCATCCTTAGGGTATCTGTTTGAGCTGGCTGAAGTACTCAGAGTATGATAGAATATTAACATATAAGGGAATAAACTTAGGAATTCTTGATAATCTAACTATGCTGTCCATCTCTGTGGAAGATGGTTCCCAAATCTTGTTCATACTCCAAGTATTCTGCTCTGCAATCTGCCACTGCAGAATAGCAGTGGGCAAGTTTCCAAATCACCAGCTGTCTTATACTGCTGGAGTCTTTTTTAAATACTGTGTGGTTAATCAATTCTCCTTTTGGAATGGGATCCCCTTCAGGTACATTGTTATCTGCCTTTCTTAGCTGAACCAGGGTATATGTTCTCTATGTCCCTGCATGTTGCTGACATAAACACTACCCATAGACCAGTGCGCTCCAACAGAGAGGATTAGCTCTTTTGCTTCTTTAGACTTCCTCTTCTAAAATCTGACCAATTAAGAACAGAGGGAAAATTCAGTTGAACACATAAAGGGAAGCCATGGTCTCTCAAAAATGCAAGAATATCACTGCAGTATGGTCTTAGAGCCAGATCTGCTAACAGCTGAGAATGCATTCTCTAAGGGAATCTATTCACCCTCACTGTGTTTTTCTTTTGCCCCCAAAATGTCTCAATACATTTAAAATGCTGAGAAAAAGGAGTTTCAGAGAAAATACAGGAAAGGCCAATAACTAATTCAGTGCATTAGCAGTTCACCATTTTTATTAAAGGCTAACTGAGAAGGCAACAGCTACAACTTTCCTGACATTTGCTTTATAGATAGGGCTGAGATTTCTTGGATCCACATTGGCAAGAGGGAGAAATAAATGTGTTCATTATAATAGATCCTTGATAATTTAATGCAAGTGTTTCTAAATGACCTACTGTATAATTCTTGGCAAATGTCATTTCTTTTTCTCTTAAAGATCTTGATTTTTATATTTAAAAGGATGTTGGGTGTCCCTCCCAAGCTATGGTGTTGGGAATGGTAAAGGAAGGCAGAACAAGGGAAAGCAAGACATTGAGAAACTTGGTTATGGAGCACAACAAGCTAGGCAAATGGTTAGTCATCTTCTCTGCAGTTGTCTCACAGTGTTGGAAGGTCAGAATTGACTAGGGATGCGTTAGATTACTGTAGGAAAGCCCATGGATCTTCCAGCTCTTGTCTTTCTGGAACTCTTTTAGTGACATTCACAGCTTTGGAAAGCACTGCTTGCTAGAGATTTAGGAATTGGACCAGATTTAAAAGTAATCTTTTCCTTTTAAACCATGCATGATGGGATGAGGGGTGGGGAAAAGCACTGAATTTTAAGTCAAGAGATAACTTTGTATCTTGTCAATAATCAATAAACATTTGTTAAGAACTTACTAACATGCAGCCAAGAATAAATTACCCTGCTAAGCTGAGTGTTTTCTTTCAGGGAAGAAGATGGACATTCAATGAAACTGATGAATTCCATTTATTTTTGATTAAAAGACCAGAGCTAAACAAAAAATTTGATCTCCAAATATAGAATTCAAGAGAAGCATAAAAAGGTAAAAAGAAAAAAAAACTCTTGAGAACTGTATTTCTGTTATGGGTATACATTGAGAATACATGTTTATAATCTGATTTTACTGTCATAATATAAAAAAGAAACTAGAGATAGAAAGGGGATTGTAATAGAAAAAATGGGGGAAATGGAGGTAAAATGAGGGAATTTACATCTCAGGAAGAGGCAAAAAAAAACATATTATATTTGAAGGAAGGAAGGGAGGTGCGAAATATTGTGTGAATCTTACTCTCATCAGATTTGACCCAAAGAAAGAATATTAGATATATTTGGTTTTACTGAGAAACATCTCTCATCTTATAGAAAAGTGGGAGGGGAAAGAAGAAAAAGGGAGAGGTAGGCTATAGAAGGGAAAAGAGAAATGATAGGGGAAAAGTGTAAGAAAGAGGGAGGGTCTCTAAAGGGGAGAACTTCTTGAGAAAAGTAGTGTCAATAAGAGAGGAGGGAAAGGGGAAAAGGAAAGAGAAAAGTATAATATGGCAGGAAATATAGAATTAGTCATTTTAACTGTAAATGTGAATGGGTTAAACTATCCCATAAAAAGTAAGCAGATAACAGCCTGGGTTAAAAGCCAGAATCCTACAATATGTTGTTTGTAAGAAACACATTTAAAACATAGTGATACATACAGAGTAAAGGTGAAAGGCTTGAACAGAATCTATTATGTTTCAGGTGAAGTAAAAAAAAAAAAAAGCAGAGGTAGCCATCCTGATCTCAGATCAAGCAAAAGCAAAAATTGATCTAATTAAAAGAGATAAAGAAGGAAACTATATCTTGCTAAAGGGTACCATAGATGATGAAGCAATATCAATATTAAACATATGTGCACCAAGTAGTGTAGCATCTAAATTCTTAAAGGAGAAGTTAAGAGATTTGCAAGAAGAAATAGACAGCAAAACTATAATAGTTGGAGATCTCAACCTTGCTCTGTCAGAACTAGATAAATCAAACCACAAAATAAATTTTAAAAGAAGTTAAAGAAGTAAATAAAATAATAGAAAAGTTAGGTATAATAGATCTTTGAAGAAAATTGAATGGAGACAGAAGGGAGTACACTTTCTTCTCAGCAGTTCATGGGACTTATATAAAAATTGACCATATATTAGGACACAAAGACTTCAAAATCAAAAGCAGAAAGGCAGAAATAGTAAATGCACTTTTTAAAGATCACAATGCAATAAAAATTACATTCAATAAAGGGCAAGGAAAAAAATAGACCTAAAAAAATTGGAAACTAAATAATCTCATTCTAAAGAATGAATGGGTGAAACAGGAAGTCATAGACACAATCAATAATTTCATCCAAGAGAATGACAATAATGAGATAATATACCAAAATTTGTGGGATGCAGCCAAAGCGGTAATAAGGGGAAATTTTATATCTATAGATGCTTACTTGCATAAAATAGAGAAAGAAAAGATTAATAAATTGGGTTTGCAACTAAAAAAGCTAGAAAAAGGACAAATTAAATCAATTACCCCAATCAAATACCAAACTTGAAAATTTAAAAATAAAAGGAGAGATCAATAGAATTGAAACTAAAATAACTATTGAATTAATAAATAAAACTAAGAGTTGATTTTATGAAAAAACACCTCAACAAAATAGATAAATCTTTAGTTAATTTGATTAGAAAAAGGAAAGAGGAAAATTAAATTGTTATTCTCAAAAATGAAAAGGAAGAACTATCCACCAAAGAAGAGGAAACTAGAGCAATTATAAGAAGTTACTTTGCCCAACTTTATGCCAATAAATTTGACAATCTAAGTGAAATAGAGGAATTCCTAGAAAAATATAGATTGCCCAGATTGACAAAAGGAAATAAACTATTTAAATATACCCATTTTAGGAAGAGAAATAGAACAAGCTATTAATCAACTCACTAAGAAAAAATCCCCAGGACCAGATAGATTTATATGTGAATTCTACTAAACATTCAAAGATCAATTAACTCCAATACTATATAAACTATTTGAAAAAATAAGGAATGAAGGACTCCTACCAAATTCCTTTTATGACTTAGATATCGTACTGATACCTAAACCAGGTAGGATGAAAACAGAGAAAGAAAATTATAGGCTAATATCCCAAAATATTGATGAAAAAAATCTTTTTTTTAAATTTTATTTATAATTTTTTTGACAGTATATATGCATGAGTAGTTTTTTTTATAACATTATCCCTTGTATTCATTTTTCCGAATTATCCCCTTCCTCCCTCTACTCCCTCCCCTTGATGACAGGCAATCCCATACATTTTACATGTGTTACAATATAACCTAGATACAATATATGTGTAGATACCACTTTCTTGTTGCACATTAAGTATTAGATTCCGAAGGTATAAGTAACCTGGGTAGATAGACAGTAGTGCTAACAATTTACATTCACTTCCTAGTGTTCCTTCTCTGGGTGTGGTTGTTTCTGTCCATCATTGATCAACTGGAAGTGAGTTGGATCTTCTTTATGTTGAAGATATCCACTTCCATCAGAATACATCTTCATACAGCATTGAAGTGTACAGCGATCTTCTGGTTCTATTTATTTCACTTAGCATCAGTTGATGTAAGTCTCTCCAAGCCTCTCTGTATTCCTCCTGCTGGTCATTTCTTACAGAGCAATAATATTCCATAACCTTCATATACCATAATTTACCCAACCATTCTCCAATTGATGGACATCCATTCATCTTCCAGTTTCTAGCCACTACAAAAAGATCTGCCACAAACATTTTGGCACATACAGGTCCCTTTCCCCTCCTCAGTATTTCTTTGGGATATAAGCCCAATAGCAGCAATGCTGGATCAAAGGGTATGCACAGTTTGATAACTTTTTGGGCATAGTTCCAAATTGCTCTCCAGAATGGTTGGATTCTTTCACAACTCCACCAACAATGTATTAGTGTCCCAGTTTTCCCACATCCCCTCCAACATTCATCATTATTTGTTCCTGTCATCTTAGCCAATCTGATAGGTGTGTAGTGGTATCTCAGAGTTGTCTTAATTTGCATTTCTCTGATCAGTAGTGATTTGGAACACTCTTTCATATGAGTGGATATAATTTCAATTTCATCATCTGAGAATTGTCTGTTCATATCCTTTGACCATTTATCAATTGGAGAATGGTTTGATTTCTTATAAATTAGGGTCAGTTATCTATATATTTTGGAAATGAGACCTTTATCAGAACCTTTAACTTTAAAAATATTTTCCCAGTTTGTTACTTCCCTTCTAATCTTGTGTGCATTAGTATGGTTTGTATAGAAACTTATTAGTTTGATGTAATCAAAATCTTCTATTTTGTGATCAATAATGAAATCTAGTTCTCCTCTGATCATAAATTCCTTTCTCCTCCACAGGTCTGAGAGGTAGACTATTCTCTGTTCCTCTAATCTATTTATGATCTCATTCTTTATGCTTAAATCAATGCAAAAATCTTAAATAAAATATTAGTAAAGAGATTACAGAAAATCATCCCCAGGATAATACACCATGACCAAAGTAGGATTTATACAAGGAATGCAGGGCTGGTTCAAAATTAGGAAAACTATTACCAAAATAGACTATATCAATAACCAAATTAATAAAAAAACATAGTGGCAGCTAGGTGGCTCAGTGGATAGAGCACCAGCCCTGAATTCAGGAGGACCCGAGTTCAAATCTGGTCTCAGACACTTAACACTTCCTAGCTGTGTGACCCTGGGCAAATCACTTAACCCCAGCCTAAAAAAAAAAAAAAAAAAAAAAAGGGAAAAAAAACATATAATCATCTGAGTGGATTCAGAAAGAGCATTTCATAAAATCCAACACTTATTTGTGTTAAAAACATTAGAGAGTATAGGAATAAATAGACTTTTCCTTAAAAATAGTCAGTAGTATCTATTTAAAACTGTCAGCAAGCATCATATGTAATGGGGATAAACTAGAACCATTGCCAATAAGATCAGGGGTGAAACAAGGTTGTCCACTATCACCACTGCTATTCAATATTGTATTAGAAATGCTAGCTTTGGCAATAAAAGAAGAAAAGAGATTAAAGGAATTAGAATAGTCAATGAGGAAATCAAATTATCACTCTTTGCAGATAATATGAGATATATTTAGAGAACCCCAGAGAATCAATTAAAAAGCTATTAGAAATAATCTACAACTTTAGCAAAGTTGCAGGATACAAAATAAATCCACATAAATCATCAGCATTCTTATATATCACTAACAAAATCCAAGAGCAAGAGATACAAAGGGAAAAATTTTAAATAACTGTTAATAATATAAAATATCTAGGAATTTATCTGCCAAGGGAAAGTCAGGAACTATACAAGGAAAACTACCAAACACTTTCCACACTAATAAAGTCAGATCTAAGTAATTGTAAAAATATCAAGTGCTCATGGATAGGTCAAGTGAATATAATAAAGATGACAATACTCTCTAATCTATTTATTTAATGCTATACCAATCAAACTCCCAAGAAACTATTTTACTGACCTAAAAAAATGACAACAAAATTCATCTGGAAGAAAAAAAGGTCAAGAATTTCAAAGGAATTAATGAAGAGAAAAGCAAATGAAGGTGGCCTAGCTGTACCAGATCTAAAACTATATTATAAAGCAGTGGTTATCAAAACCACTTGGTACTGGCTAAGAAATAGAGAAGTTAATCAGTGGATAGGTTAGGTTCACAGAACAAAATAGCCAGTGACTATAACAATCTAGTATTTGACAAATCCAAAGGCCCCACCTTTTGGAATAAGAATTCATTAATTGACAAAAACTGTTGGGAAAATTGGAAACTAGTATGGCAGAAAGTAGGCATAGACCCACACCTAACACTGTATACCAAGATAAAGTTAAAATAGGTTCACGGTTTAGACATAAAGAATGACACTATAAATAGACTAGAAGAACATAGGAGAGTGGCAGCCCTCTTTAATTGGCAAGAAACTGGAAACTGAGTGGATGCTCATCAATTGGAGAATGGCTAAATAAGTTGTGGTATATGAATGCTATGGAATACTATTTTCTGTAAGAAATGACCAGCCGGATGATTTCAGAGAGGCTTGGAGAGACCTACATGAATTTATGCTAAGTAGATCATTATACCCCACAACAACAATACTCTATAATGATCAATTCTCATGGATGTGGCTCTCTTCAACATTGAGATGATTCAAACCAGTTCCACTTGTGCAGTGATGAAGAGAGCCATCTACACCCAAAGAGAAGACTATGGGAACAGAATGTGGAACACAACATAGCATTCTCACTCTCTCTGTTGTAATTTGCTTGCATTTTGTTTTCTTTCTCAGTTTTTCTTTTTCTTCTTTCTTGATCTGATTTTTCTTGTGCAACAAGATAATTATATAAATATGTATACATATATTGGATCTTATGTGTATTTCAACATATTTAACATGTATTGAACTACCTGTCTGTCAACTAGGGGAGGGGGAAGGAGGAAGGAGGGGAAAATTAGGAACAAAGGTTATGCAAGGGTCAATGTTAGAAAAATTGTCCATGAATATGCTTTGTAAATAAAGAACTTTAATTAAAAAAAGATCTTACTAATATGTCAGACACTGTACTAAGTGCTTAGAATACAAATATGGAAAAAGAAATTGCTCCTACCCTCAAGGAGCTTATGGTCTAATGGAAGAAGACAAAAAAAGAGCTGAAAGGAGGTGGGAGGTGAGGTAAGGGAAACGATGTCTTTAAAAGAGGGACAGAGATGGTTTTGAATGCTGAAAAAATATTGTCACTATACCTGGGAGATAGCACTTTTGAGTTCTTCTATTAATTGAACTATACTATTATTCTACCTGCCTATAGAACATGAATTCTTTAAGACCAGGAACCATTTTTTTTTTTGCTTTTCTTTGTTATGTTATGTTTTCTTATTATGTTAGCACAATGCTTGGCACATAGTAGGTGCTTTACAAATGCTTTTTGACTTCTAGTTACTTGGAGAAAGTCATCTTACTCCTAATGTCCAGTTTTATTATGACTATGTCTATGTACCTATCTGTGGTACTATGAAGAGTTAGATAATTCAACTCATACAGATAACCAAACTGAAAAAAGGTCAGGTGCTACCCAATCTCTCCCTTAATAGATTTTGAAGGAACAGCTTAGGTAGGATTGATTTCTAGAATACTTTCTCCTTTTGTCTGCTGCCTATAAGATTGTGTCCAAGTCAGCAAAAAGAGTATCTCAGTGACAAAAGCTAAGCCATCATTTACATAGGGAATCTCCATCTCTTTTCCTTCTGGCATGCTTTTAATGAAATACACAGCTTTGGGAAGAGATCTTACAAGAGATTTAGGAACTGGGCCAAATTTAAAAGTAACTTTTTCCTTTTAAACCTTGCATGATGGGGTGAGGGTTGGGCAGAAGCACAGCATTTAAAGCTAAGAGATGTTTGTTTCTCAACTCTTTCATCTATTCACTGGGCAAGTCTTTTAATATAGGATCATAGATTTAGGGTTAGAAGAGAATTAAAATATTTTTTTACCTTGTTATGTCTGACCTCATTCTCTGGATTCCTTCTAATTACCTGCCATTTACTCATTTTCCTCTTCCACTTTTACAACTCCCTTCTATGTATTATCTTTCCCAATTAGAATGTAAGCTCCTTGAGGATAGGATCACTATGATCCTTGCTTGAATTTATATACTTAGCACTTAACACAGAGTTTAGCTGTAAATTCTGTCTCAATCTTTTTAATCTAAACAACTCATTTTTTTTTAAATGAAGAAAGTGACCCCTGAAAGGTTACTGGCCTTTTTCAAGGTCACGTAGGTAGCACAACTGGCATTTTAACTCAGGTTGTTTGACACCAAATCTTACTCTTTTCCTACTTCATCATTGCACATCACTTTCCTTATCTATAAAATGAAGATGTTAGATGACCTCTTCTCTAAGCTCCTCTTGAGCTCTAAATCTATGATTCCATAATCCTTTTGGGGAACATGATTGATGTGACTATCTGTCAAGACACTGTAGTTTAGTGGAAAGAGCCCTGGACTTAAAATGATTAGAAATTAGGAGACATGTTGAATCTTGCCTCCACATTTAGTAGCTCTATAACTATGAGCAAATCTCTCAGTTTCAGTTACTTTCTCTACAAAATGAGGAGACAACGAAAAGGTGCTCTCCAAGGTACTTTCCAGAGATAGAGATAACATTCTTTGATTTTACATAAATTAGTTTTACATAAATAGGATACAATAAATTCTGTTGCTCAGTCTATGAAATATGTATGTCAGATCCTAAGGATAGAGAGTGAGTTAAAACCTTGGGTATATCTTCCCAGTTCCTGGGTGATAGAGACACATACTTCCTTGTTCCAGTATCTACCTCTAACTCAGCACTCCAGCTTTTGCTTTGGACTACTGATTAGTGAGAGTTTTCTATATCCAGGCTAGAATCAGACCTACTATACTTAATTTAGATATCTTCATCCTATACTGTCATGCATATCTTTCCTATTCCCTTCATGGCTATTGTCCTAAATCTTCTCATGCCCCTCCCTCCGGAACATCAGATCCTCACCTGGTTGCCTACCTTAGATTCTGATAGTGAGTTTTGAGCTACCTTGCTTGGGACTAGGGATGTAGAAAACTTATTTTTAAAATTTCAGGTTATGTATTTATAACCTGGAAATGTGCAAACACTAAAAACTATGGCTGGATTTATTCATTTTTATTGTCTAGACTTAATAAGGTAAAGAGAAAATGATAATAATGTAGATTAAACTTGTCATGTGACCTTTATTTTTTTCTCTATAAAGAGTTGGTTGTTAAATGTTTATTAACATACCACTGCCTAAAAACATATCTTCATATCACTCCTCATCCATTTTCAAACCATAATAACCTCCCCACCCCATTTCTATCTTCCCTTTATGTATTGTCTCCCTCTATTAGAGTGTAAATTCCTTGAGTACAGTGCTGTCTTATATTTTTGTAGTAGCCTACCTATTACTTAGCATGGTGCTTGGCACATAGTAAGAAAATAATCCATACCTTTCCAGTAATTCATTTAAAGAATATTTGAATCTGGAAATGACTTCATAAGTTATCTAATTCACCCAGATCATTTTGTAGATTAAGAAATTTGAAGTGCCTAATTAAAGCATGTACCAGTTCTTCAATCAATCTCCCTATCCCCAAAGAAGGGGGAGAGTGAAGAGGGCTAAATTGAACAGTTTCTTTCTATTAATCCTTGCCTAGATAGACATTGATGAAGATGGAGAGAAAGCAAAGGAGAATTGGCAGTGTGTCACTGTGAGTCTCACTTCCATCCTTACACAAGCTACAGAAAGCCCAAGTAATATTATTGATATGTTTGAGGAGATCCAGAGAATTCTGATTTGTTGGTTTGTCTAATTTGTTGGAAGGCTGGGACAGCAAAGGAAGGGAAATATGTTCCATCTAAATTAAATTTCTCCCTCACAGTTCCCAGGGAGCTGATTGGGATCTATCGTTCCACATGCCAAGTAATAAGTCTGTATCAGAAAGCTCAACACTTAGTAACAGTCAACAAGTATTTAATTGAGGACTAACAAGTAAAAAAGAAAGAGGGTCCTTCCCTTAAGGAATTTACATTCTAATGGAAAAGATAATACATAAAAGAAAGTTGAAAAAGGAGAGTGGGAGAGAAGGTAATTGGAGGCATGATGGTGAAGTCCAAAGGAGAACAGCCTGATAAGGAATTGAGACATTTGTGGCCTAGGTTCCCTCTTAAATGGAAGTTTTGGGGTGAGCTTTTTATTCTCTGAAGGAGTTCCAGGGGCAGAGAATACTTTCAGTGTGTGAGTCCAGGGCTAAAATGATCTTCCAGAATGTTCAGTGGGTAGAAGAAGCGTCCAACTCCCTTGAATTATTAAGGGAGATATCAAAACCCATAAACCAGGGAGATATTAATAAAGGTGTCTAATTCACCTAAATGGAAGAAGACTGATGCTGTATCAATTGACTTATGTGAGATTAGAGCTGAATTTCCTCCCACAACTTTGCTTCTGACTTTCCAGATTTTGCCACCATGATGTCTCAGCAGACAATCTGACCTTGGGACTTCCCTTAGAACCTGGAGCTTTCACTCTCTGGTATATCCCTCTGGTATTCTTCCCGCTTCTTTTATTGTTGAGTGTCATTCACAGCCAATATTTTGTAAAGGGACCTACCCAATTCTTCTGATGTTTTTAGAGTCTGACATCTTTCAGTATCCCCAACCTCCTCCACACTCCTAGTACCTACTTCCTCTTTTTAATTCATTGTCTTCCCTTATTAGAACATAAATTCTTTTATCTTCCCATTGAAATCAAGAGTGAAGCCACTTTTTATTCACCACTTTTATTCAATATAGTACTAGAAATGTTAGCTTTAGCAATAAAATAAGAAAAATAAATTGAAGGAATTAGAATAGGCAATAAGGAAACAAAATAATCAGCATTTGCAGATGACATGATGGCATACTTAGACAACCTTAAAATATCAACTAAAAATTATTTGAAATAATTAAAACATTTAGCAAAGTTGCAGGATATAAGATAAACTTAGATATATCACCAGCATTTCTTTATATGAACTAGAAGGAAGTCCAGCAGGAAGAAACAGAAAGAGAAATTCCATTTAAAATAACTGTAAATAATATAAAATACTTGGGAGTTTACATGCCAAGACAAATCCAGGAACTATAGAATGCAAATACAAAATACTTTTCATACAAATGTAGTCATATCCAATTAGGGAAATATCAATTTTTCATGGGCAGGCAAAGCCAATATAATAAAATGACAGTTCTACTTAAACTAATTTGTTTATTCAGTGACATACCAATCAGACTACCCAAAACCTATTTGGTAACTCTGGAAAAAATAGCAACAAAATTCACCTAGAAGAACAAAAGGTCAAAAATATCAAGGGAAATTAATGGGGGAAAAGAACAAAAGAAGGTTGCCTAGAATGCCAGATCTCAAACTATATTATAAAACAGTAACCATCAAAACTAGTTGGTACTGGTTACAAAATAGAGAGGTGGATCAGTGAAATAGATTAGGTATATAAGATACAGTAGGCAATAACAAAAGTAACCCAGTGTTTGATAAACCCAAAGGCTCCAGCTTTGAGGATAAGAACTTATTATTTTATAAAAACTCTTGATAAAACTGAAAAACAAACTAGTATAGACTAATATCTCACATAGTATGCCAAGATAAAATTTAAATGGTTTCATGACTTACATATAACAGGAAACACCATAAGCAAATTAGAAGAGCAAATAAAAGTCTACCTTTCAAACCTATGGGAAAGGGAAATTTTTCTTTTTTTTAAATTAATTTTATAATTATAATTTTTTGACAGTACATATGCTTGAATAATTTTTTTACAACATTATCCCTTGTATTCATTTTTCCAAATTTTCCCCTCCCTCTCTCTACTCCCTCCCCTTGATGACAGGCAATCCCATACATATTAAATGTGTTACAGTATAACCTAGATACAATATATGTGTGTAAATCCAATTTTCTTGTTGGGCGGTAAGAATTGGATTCTGAAGGTATAAGTAATCTGGGTAAAAAGACAATAGTGCAAACATTTTATACTCAATTCGCAGTGTTCCTTCTCTGGGTGTAGCTGTTTTTGTCCGTCATTGATCAACTGGAACTGAATTAGATATTCTTTATGTTGAAGATGTCCACTTCAATCAGAATATATCTTCATACAATATTGTTGTTGAAGTGTATAGTGATCTTCTGGTTCTGCTCATTTCACTCAGCATCAATTCATGTAAGTTTCTCCAAACCTCTCTGTATTCATCCTGCTGGTTATTTCTTACAGAGCAATAATATTCCATAACATTCATATACCATAATTTACCCAACCATTCTCCAATTGATGGACATCCATTCATTTTCCAGTTTCTAGCCACTACAAAAAAAGCTGCCACAAACATTTTGGCATATACAGGTCCCTTTTTCATCTTTAGTATTTCTTTGGGGTATAAGCCCAGTAGTAGTACTGCTGGATCAAAGGGTATGCACAGTTTGATAACTTTTGGGGCATAATTCCAGATTGCTTTCCAGAATGGTTAGACTCTTTCACAACTCCACCAACAATGCATCAGTGTCCCAGTTTTTCCACAGTCCCTCCAATATTCATCATTATTAGTTCCTGTCATCTTAGCCAATCTGACAGGTGTGTAGTGGTATCTCAGAGTTGTCTTAATTTGCATTTCTCTGATCAATAGTGATTTGGAACACTTTTTCATATGAGTGGAAAAAGTTTCAATTTCTTCATCTGAAAATTGTCTGTTCATATCCTTTGAACATTTATCAATTGGAGAATGGTTTGATTTCTTATAAATTAGAGTCAGTTCTCTATATATGAGGAAATGAGGCCTTTATCAGAACCTTTAAATGTAAAAATATAAAGGGAAAAATTCTTGATCAAACAGAAGATAGAATTATGAAATCCAGAAGTAGATAATTTTGATTATATTAAATTAAAAATGTTCCAACAAGATTAATGTGACCAAGATTAGAAGGAAAGCAGAAAGCTGAAAAACAATCTTTATAGAAGTGTCTCTGATAAAGGCCTCATTTCTCAAATACATAGAAAACTGAGTCACATTTATAAGAATATAAGCCATTATTCAATAGATAAATGGTCAAAGGATAGGAGCAAGCAATTTTCCAACGAAGAAATCAAAGCTATCTGTAAGCATATGAAAAAAATCTCTAAATCACTTTTGCTTAGAGAAATACATACCTATTAGATTGGCCAATATTACAAAAAAGGAAAGAGATGTTTGAGAGAATGTTGGAAAATTGGGACATTATTGTACCCAATGGTGGAGCTGTGAACTGATCCAACTCTTCTGGAGAGCAATTTGTAACTATGCCCAAAAGGACAACCAAATTGTGCATATCCTTGAATCCAGCAATACCACTGCTAGGTCTATATCCCCAAAATATAATATTGTCAATATTTTATTAAAGAAGAAAGTAAAAAAAAATTCACAAATAAAGATTACAATATTTTTGGGTATTTTGTGTGAAATAAGACATGTAAATTGAATTAATATTAAAGGAACAGAATATCTAGAGTCCAATTTTCACAAAAACAAAATGATGTCTTTCCACAGACATGCAATGATTATGAAAAATAATTCTTATTTCCTTGACATCCAAAATTCCAAAAATCTGACTGTCCGGTGTCTGATTTCCCTGCTGAATAATTTTGAGAAAGCCTATACACCAAAACTTTAAAAAATTGGCATGGAAGTTAAAAAAGGTTGTGGGAAAATGAAAATAAGTAAAAACATATTTTCCATGATCATCTATATAAAATTTACACATCTTATTGGTTTTTTAAAATCATATTAAAATTATATTAAAATAAAAGATCACCCTGGAGGTTAAAGCCACATCACAGGAAAATGATATCACTTATAACATGACTGGTACAAATCTGATCAGTTTTGTGCAGATATTTCAAAATGAAGAGCCTAATTACTCACATGCCTTTAAATAGTGTTTAACAGATGAGAACAGTACTTGTTGCCCCAATTCTTTGATACTGAACAGCATTCCTGAAATCAGGTCATGGAATAAAGATGAACATAACCCTACAACAAAGGAAGCACCACCATTTTGAATTCAAGGTCACCAACACCCAGATCATAAAAAGGGTAAATGCCCACATGTGTAAAAATATTCATAGCAGCCCTCTTTGTGGTGTCAAATATTGAAAATTTAAGGAGATGCCCATCAATTAGGAAATGGCTGAAGAAGCTGTGACATGAATTTCATGAAATGGGTAGTTATAAATGATGAACAGGCAGATTTCAGAAAAATCTGGAAATATTTGTATGAACTGATACAAAGTGAAATAAACAGAACTAGGAAAACATTATATGTAACGTGCTCTCCTGGCAGTTAAAATTATTAGTTTGTCCTAGACCCAACAGAGTACCTTTGACCACTGTCCTTTGCAGTGTGAACTCTACCTGGCTCGCCTTCTCTGAGGCCTTCAAAGGTCTCTGACCACAATCTCTTGAATCTATAGCTTAATAACCGGTAGCACTCAAGAACAGCCACATGTAATCTTAAAAGCCTTTATTATACCTACTCACATAATGCCCTGACTGATGCCCTGATTTGTTGGTTCCCGAGTAAACACCTGATCAGAAGACCCATGTGTTCACTACCAAACTCCTTACCTCTTTTGGCTACCCATCTTGGCTTGGCCACTCAGGCTAGGGAACCAGGGTGAAGAGCGCCAAGTTAAAAAGAGCGACTGCTGCCTGCAGTGGGCTTATAAATGTCCTGTGAAGTCACACACACAGCCAATCAGCAAGAGAGTCACCTATTATGAAGCTATCTCAATATGGCCAGGATCCCACCCAAGGGCAGTCCTAATATCCACAGAAATTAGTTCTGGGCCTCAATCTCCTGATGTGCTGTGGCGCCGCCCATTTAAAGGGCCCTTAAAATTCCCTTCTCTTGTTTTGCGGGAACCACACATCTCACCAAGCTAAACTTTTAGCACCAGCTCTAGTTCACTTGATCCATGAGATGACAGAGTGTTATGCCCAAGGAGGTACAAAGCAGCAGATCAGTAAACAGAAGTATGACAATGAGAACCAGGCTCAACAGTGGCCCAAGTGTTCAACCCATTCATCAAAGTCATACTCGAGATAATATACCAAAGAGGTTGGATGCCAATGAGGTAGGATGTCAACACTGAGGTGGGAAGTCAACAAGGTAAAACATCACAATTCTAGTTAAGAATTAAATATCAGTGAAGTAGGTTGTCACAATTGTAGTTACGTTTATCACAATTCTAGACCAATTCTAGTTTCTTACAATTCTCTGTTGCACTTTTCACAATCCTAGAGCAATTCTAGCTTATCACAATTCTCTATTGCACTTTTTACAATCCTAGAGCAATTCTAGTTTCACAGGTGCACATAAGCAAAGTTATGTCCAATAACATTGTCTCAATAACAATGGCAGGTGGTTGCATTAGTTTTTCACCCACTAATTTAAAAGCATAGTCCTTCAATAGAAAGCATAGGGCAAAGCCTCTTCCCAGGCCACCATATGGCAAGTAGCCACGGGAGAAGCAAGCAGGCCCATTGTCCATTTATAGTCTTTATATTGCATATCACCCAAGACAGTCCATTTCAGCTGCAACACTGGAACTGTGTCTGATGTCATGGTCAAAAGGGACATTGCTGTCATCAGTGTTGATTTATATTGTTTGTTATATCACTCCTTGCAGGTACAATTCCTGTTTGTTACACCACATCGAGTCTGCACTGACTGTGGGGAGAGTCATCACTAATAGCCTCTGTGTTATTGCTTTGTGCTTGTGTAATACCTCCCATGTTGATGGGTTTGTGCATACTTGTCTGTAATAAGGCCCTTCAACCCAGAAACCCGCTAGCAAATCCTCACTTCTCTTTGGTGCTTTTCATCTCCCTTCCTGAGATGTCAGGGAGGGCATGCTTATCTCCTTTTTAGTGCTTTCATCTCCCCTCTTGAGAAGTCAGGGGGGGGGGCGTGATCACCTTTTTGGGGTTCTCATCTCCCTGAAAAGTCAGGGATGTAACGACCACCTGTGGTCTAAAACAAAAGAAAGCGGGAGATGTAAAGGGCTAGAACTGAGCAATGCACTTGGATGATGAAGCACGTGAGACTAATTGCCAATTGGATAGTTCCCTATTAACTTGTTTGAAGGTTGACCCTCCCCAGCTGTTCTGTGCTAACTTGATTGGTGGGACAAAGAGGGGGAAGTGACTTGTGTGGGAGGAGTAGGAGAAACTTGGGTGGTGGAACTCACGCTCACTCGCACTTGTGACCTGGCGTTGGAGGCAACGGTAAAGATCTAGAATAAAGACGTTTAGTGATCCTGACTCCTGCTGATTTCTGGGAAGATAGAGTTCTAGCAATCATACATAGCATTAGCAACATTGGGTGATGCACAACTATGATTGACTCAACTTTTCGACAATAATCCACGGCAAATACAAGGACTATCTTGGGCTCTGTTTGCATGTGTGTGAGCTATCTTGCTTAGATCATGCCCCTGTGCCACTCCAAACCCACTATTTTAAACCTCTTTTTAGATGTTGTATTTTTCTTTTAGAATGTAAGCTTCTTGAGGCTAAAGAAATCCTGACTGTCTTTCTTCCTTGCATTTATATCTTTTAATATTTAACACAGTGCATGTCACACAGTAAGGCCTTAATAAATGCTTATTAATTATGCAGAGGTTTCAATTGGATTCTGATTTGATTGAATAGACTGCTCAAAGAGTGATGCTTAAGGGGTGGCTCAATGTAAATTAGTCTCTGGTGGAGTATCATAGAACTCTAGATTTTATTCTGTTCCAATGAACATTTTTACCAATGACAAAAATAAAGGCTTAAATGTCATACTTATCAAAATCATAAACATACAAAACTAGAAAGGAAAGCTAATATATTAGATCACAAAGTTGGAATCCAGTAAGCTCTCAACAACTGAAATGATAGGTTGAATAAAGATGATGAAACTAACACCTGAAAAATGTCAGTTGCCCCAGAAATACATGCTAAGATTGTTTTTGAAAAATAAGGCATTAGGGTTCAAGTGCTCCCCAAGTAATACAATTTTAGATTGAATTAATAAAAATATAATGTCCAGAACAAGGAAGGTGATAGTTTTGTTGCACTATGCCCTTCTTTGAACATACCCGGACACTATGACTGGTTCTGGACACCATGTTTTAGAAAAGAACTTTGGCGAATTAGAGTAATTCAGACTCAGGATGGTGAAGGGGCTCCAAATCATGCCATTTGATGATTGGGTTTGAAAGCTGAGGATATTTATCCTGCAGAAGAGAGACACTTAGAGAGGCAAGGTTGTGCTTTCAACTATTTGGAAGATTGTCATGTGGGACATGAGGGAGGAATTAGAATTTGTTTTGCTTGCCTTAGAAGCAAACTTAGGTTTAATAAGTAGAGGCTATGGGGAGATAGATTCCAGCTCAGTATGAAGGGGCATTTTCTCATAAATAGAACTGTCTAAAACTCAGATGTACTGTTATATCACTAGAAATTTCTAAGGAGAGACTCCATGACCACTTTTGCAGTTGTTGTACTCAGATTTCAGGAGAGGCAGCATGATATAATGGAAAGAGTAATGAATCTGAATAAATAGTAATGCCTCTAATACTCTTTGTATGATTATGGGAAAGTCACTTAAGTCCTGAGTCTTGGTTCCCTCCATTGAAGAATAATGCAGGTAGCAGCACCTGTAATAAACTTTTAATAGAATTGATGAATTAAACCAAAAGATTTAATGTTTGGAAAGTACTTTTATAAACATTAAAATGTAAAGTGTGAGCTATTGCTATTCATGTTTTAATTATGGGTGGGGCTACATGAGCTCTGAGATTCCTTTTAATGCTCATTCTATGAGTCTATAAATTATATTTAACCCTCTTCTTTCACTACATTCTCTTCCTTAACCATCTCTTTCATATCACAATTTCAATTATCACTTCTATGGAGGTGACTCCCAAATCTCTAACCCCACACTAGGGGCTCCTTCTTTGAGGTTCAGATTCAGTTTTCCAGCTGTTTACTCGTCTCCTCTTGAATATCCCATTAGTCTACCAAGGTCATCATCTTTACTTCAATTCCATTCTTTTTGAGATCTCTACCTCTTTTCCAGGCACCTATGCTGTCATATGGGAGTCACTTTTTTCTCCTTTCTCTCTCTACATGTATCTACATACATACATCTCTACATACATCTACATACATACTTTGTTGATCTTACCTCCAGGATATTTCTAGCTTTGTTAAATAATGAGCTTCATTTTGAAAGGAGATTGTGTATTTGTTGAGGAGGTGGAGGGACAAAGGAGATTATGTATTGTTGAACATCTGGAGGGGCATTAATCCTGTGAGTTTGAAGGAAATATCTCCCCACTCACCCATCTCTTCAGGCTAAATGCCAAAGAAACAGGGCTATAGGGTTGCATCTATACAAGCAGACAGGCTACAGGGAAATTTCCTACAAGAAGATATTATCAGATCTTTGTCATCTCATGTAATATTTCCTCCCACCCATTGTCTTTCTGCCATGAATGCTATTGATTGGATGTCTACTCTGAACCTAAAACATTGTAAAGAGTTGATCTTTACCCTAAGAAGAAACTGCCAGTAGCCCAAGTAGTCTTCCTTAGCATGGTCTTAAATTTTTCCTTTTAATTTTTCTAATCACTTTTTAACCTCTAATTCTATAAACCTATGACAAGTAAATATTTCCCCAGACTGCCATAGAACTTAGGCTGGGGAAACCCTTTACATAGATAAAGCACTACTGTATATAGATGAGAGCTACTACCCAAGGACACAGTTTGTCATCTTAGTAGTGGACTATTGCAAGTCTTGTTTCATTTTCTTTCTTCCTCAATCCATCTTACAGACAGATTGATCTTCTTAGAGCACAGTCTGCTTATATCACTCCATTGCTCATATTGCAGCATTTAAAGTTGGAAGTGATCTTATAGATCATTTATTCCAATCCCCTCATTTTATAGATGTGGCACCCCTTGACTATATAGGAAGGAGGAGACCTCTCCCTTCTCACTGCAGTCAGGAAGCAATCAGGAGTATTTGAGCCTGCTCTGAAGTGGGTGGAAGAGCTCCTTCATGATGTATCTCCAAGAGCATTTGACATGAAGGAGGAAACTGAAGCCCTCAGAAGTTAAATTCCCTGCCTATAAAGGTAGAGAAAATGTGCAGAACTTGGAAACAGGAGAGACATAGGTCTAATATTTGCTAAGCAGTGGTTGGAAGGGGCACTGGGTCTGGTGTCAGGAAAACTCTTCCTCCTGGCTTGAAATCCAGTCTCAAACATGTACTAGCTGTGTGAACTTGGGCAAGTCACTTAACTTTGCTAGTTTCCTCATCTATAAAAAAGGAGCTGGAGAAGGAAATGGCAAAACAATCCAGTATCTTTACCAAAAAAGTCCCCTTCCCCATCCCACCAAACTATGTTTATTATTATTGCAGCTAGGTTTTGTTGTCACTCAGTTAATTGACAACAACATCAAAACTTAGATGTAGCCACTTAATAATAATAACTATAGTAATAATTATAATAATTAGCATTTATATAACACTTTAAGGTTTTCAAAGTGCTTTAAAATATCTAATGTTATACTCATAACAATCCCAGGAGGTAGGTACTACTATTATTTTTATTTTACAGATGAAAGAAGTGAGCTCTAAGTTTCTGAGACTGGATTTGAACTCAGGACTTTCTGACACAACATTAGATGTTTATACATGGAAACTTTCTTCTCTGCTTTTCAATTTTTTAATTTGTTAAAAATGGCAGCAACTACATATAATACAAATGTAATATACGTACATATGTTATATATCTATAACAACACATATATGTTATACATGAATGTCATATACATATTGTGAGGATCCATCAACTCACCAAAATTAAAGCGCTTCCTTTGTTTCAGATATTTTATTACAAGCTGAAGATACAAGATAGAAATGAAATGTTCTCTACCCTTAAGGAGTTTACATAAAGAAAACCTGGTATAGTGAGTGGAATTGAGCTAGGAGATAGGAACATCTGGTTTAAGTTCTTCCTAAAGCAAAAGTTTGATTATAGCACTCTTCTATTCAATCAATGCCAGCTCCCTATTGCCTCCAGGATCAATTGTGAAATCTTGTTTTTTAAAGCCCTTCAGAAGAAGCTAGATGGTACAGTGGATAAAGAGCCAAGTCTGGATTTAGAAGACTTGAGTTCAAATCCAACTCTATATATTTACTGGTTGTATGACTTCGAATAAATCACTTAATCTCTGTCTTAAGTTTTCTCATTTATAAAATGGAGCTAACAATAGCAATACATCCCAGGGTTTTTGTGAGGCTTAAATGAGATAATATTTATGCTTGACATATAATCAATGGTATATAAATATAAGCTATAAATGTTATGTATGCTATATAAATGTTGTATAACATATAATCTATACACATCTACAATATATACACAATACATATGTCATATAAAATGTCAATACATGTACATACATATATATCTATACCACAATACAGCAATATGTTACATATGAATGTTACATGCATGCAACAATCTCTTTATAAATAATTATAATACATGCAGCACATATGTTACATGAAAATGTTATAGGCATGTAATATGCACACATATAATTTATACATTCTTATAATACACACACTATATGTTACATATGAATTTTATATAGTAATAAGCATCCGTACATTTAATTTATATGCCTATAATAGACAATAAGGCATACATGTTATGTAATGTAATAAACACATACAATTTAGGAATATCTATTATATGCACATGTTATATACATATATTATACATACATATAACTTACACACATGCCTATAATGTACACACATGCTTATAATTTATACACACCTACAACACATACATGTTATATTGTTATTTGCATGTAATAGAATACATATAACATTCAACAAAATATACATTTCAATTGACATGTTATACATACATAAATGCTATATATAATGGAATGCACACATGTAATATACATATTATACACATAAATGCATGGATGCCATGCATATAACACACATAACAATACTCATTACACACATATATGTAAATACTCATAAAGCATATACATGTTTTGTATGCATAAGTATATGTATATATGTGTATATATGTGTGTGTTCATAAATGGATTACTATGTGCTTGACATTCATATAGCATGTACATGTTTTTGTATGCATAGGTGCATGTATGTGTATACATACATATGCATATCTACATGTGTGTATGTATGTGTGTGTATATGTATATATATATATATATATATATATATATATATATATATATATATATATATATATATATATATATATATAATGTGCTTGACACAGTAAATACTGTACAAACAATAACTATAAATGTTATATATGATATATAAATATTAGTTGCAAATTATTATAGTTAAGAATAATAACAATAACATTTCCTTCATATAGTTTCGATTTTATTATATCTAGCATCCCCCCCGCACCCCATTACATACTCCTTGCTTTTTCTTCCATTTCATTCCATTTTCCTTGGCTGTCACTCAATTTCTAAGCTCTTTCTCTCCTCATCTCTCTCTTGCGTCTCTGGCTTCCTTCAAGTCTCAGCTAAAACTTTACTTTCTGCAAGAAGCTTTTCTTGATATGCCTTAATGGGAGTGCCTTCCCTCTGTTGATTATCTGCAATTTATCCGGAATCTATCTTATTTCTACACAGCTATTTGCCTGTTGTCTCCCCTGGGCAAGATACTTAACCCTTCTCAGCCTCAGTTTCCTCATCTTTAAAATGCAGATAATAGCAACACTTACCTTGCCATTTGCTGTGAGGATAAAATGAGATAATGTTTGTAAAGTGTTTTGTAACCTTTTAAAGAGCTATATAAAGGTGAACTATTATTATTGTTAATTTTTTGCTGGAGGAGACAACATGTACCTGCCTAAATTGATACAAAGTATAAAATAATAGAAAGAATATAAGGAGAGAGGGCTAATAATGGAGAAAGAAGGAAAAGGCTTGTGTGGAAGCAGCACCTGAGCTGTGCTTTGAAGCAAAATGAAGGGCTCTGTAAAGGAATAGCAAGCAAGCCAATTTGACGAAAACAGAGACTTTGTGAAGGAGAGAAATATGAAATGTGACTAGAGAAGTAGATGGAAGCTAGATTATGCTAGGATGAAGATTTTGTATTTTATTCTAGAAGCAAAAGTGAGCTACTGAAGGTATGTGGGGGATGAGAATGGCATGGGAAGAATTGGTTTCAAGAATATCACAGGATCATTAAGAGATAGAGGCGTTATCTCTGATTGTCCCCAATGTCTGGAATGCTTTCTTCCACTTCAAATACTGACCTCCCTGGCTTCAAATCCCAACTAAAATATCACCCTTTAGAGAAAGCTTTCCCCAATCCCTCTTAATTTTCATGCTTTCCTTCTGTTGGTTATTTCCTCATATATAGGCTGTTTTGTATATATTTGCTTGCAAGTTGTCTCCCTTGGTGTCTTGTAGACTCCTTGAGGTTAGGGATTGCCCTTTGTCTCTTTTTGTATCTCCAGTGCATAGCACAGTGCCTGGAATATAGTAGGCACTTAATAAATATTGATTGATTGGTTTATTGATGCAGAGAATGGGTTGCCCAGAGAAGAGCCTGGAGGCAGTAGGACCATAAGAGAAGATGATAGCAATAGATCAAGAGAGAGTTGATGAGGAGTTGAACTGGACTAGAACTTCATTAAATTCAACATATCTTCTCAAATCCTACTTTTCTTCCTGACCACCATAAATCTCCATCAGGTACCCATGTTGTTAATTAAGAGTCACCTTTGACACCTCTCTACTTTTAAAAAATCCATTTCTATTCAGTGACTGATTCCTCTTGATCTTATCTCCAAAATCTATCTAGTCCCCATTTGATATATGGCCTGGCTTTCAAGGCTTTCCACAATCTTGTTCCACTCTTATCATATACAACTTCCCCTCTCATTGTTGGTTATCTAGTCAAGATGAATTACTCTGTAGCCCCTGCTGCAGTCCATGGTTTTTTCTACTATGTTGTTATTCAAATTGTTCCATATGACTAGAATTCCCAGACTCCCATATCTGCTTATTAATAATTTATCTAATATTACAGAATCAACAAAATTACTTCTCTGTAAAACCTTTCCTGATTCATACACATGGAAATGATTCCTCCCTCTTGATCTTCGAAGAACTTTATATCTGATTTCTATTGTTTTTGTCTGTGTACTTGGCTTATTTTCCCATGTTAGAATTTATACTATTTGCATTTTCCCAGTGTTGAACATAGAGTAGTATTATAGTAGGGAGCTGGTTTAGTAGAAAGGACACTTATAGAAGTATTGAGAATATAGAAAATATATACATTATATAGAAATATAGAATACAAGTATATTGTTACTGAAATATTGGGTTCCAATCCTAGCTATCTATTATCTATCTGCCTACCTGTTTGTCCATTCAGTTTTCTATTACCTATCATTTAATCTATGTTCATCCATCTATCCATGTCCAAATATATGTGCTTGTCTCTCTATTATGACCTATCTATCCATTTATTTAATTATCTATTCATTGATCTATCCATGAATCTATCTTTTTATCATTTATCTGTCCATTCATTCATCCACTTATCTATCTATTATGGCTCTGAGAAAGTGACTTCACTTTTCAACTTCCCTTTGTATGAACAAAGGAGTTCCACTAGATGAACAATCAATAATCAATAAAGAATGTATTAAGTATTTTCTCTGTGCCAGGTCTTGTTCTAAATTTTGGGGAAACAAAGAAAGATAATTTTAAAAAGTTCCTGTCCTCAGGGAGCTTACATTTTACTGAGGGAGGTAACCTGAAAATTCCTAGGTCTAAATAAAATGTATGTAGAGTGGATGAGATGCAATTTCAGAGGGGAAGATATTGGCAATGAGGAGGAACAATCAATAATATGGCAGAATATAAAAAAGAAGTGTGAAAATACCAGTCCAATTTATAGAAAACCTATTTAAATTGCTACTAAAATATGAGATGAACCTAAAATGGAATCTAGTTTTTGCTTTTCACCTCTATCATGCAAGCAAGCAAAAAAAATCATCTTTGGTACTCCTGAAGAGTGGGGAATCATCAACCTGACTCAATGATGTCCATTAATCAGACTCATATAATGATTCTATACTGTGTCCAACAGGGCACCAGGCTTTGAAATAATAGCTCATAGTTCAAGTAATAGCTGGGCCTCTATGCTTCATCATTATGTCTACTGGCTGCCTCTATACAGAAGTTATACGCAAAATATTCTGGACTTGATATTAGAAAGATCTGAGCCTCCTTCCAATACTTGCTAGATATGTGATCCTAGGTAAATCATACCTCTCTGTTCTAATTTCCTCATGAAAGGACTGAATTCAAAGGCCTCTAAGGTCCTGCACAACCCTAAATCTATATCTTATGGTTCAACTTTATTAATCCACACTTAACACCACATATTAAGATAAGATCAAAATGGGTCCACCATTTAGGCATAAAGAATGAGATTGTAAATAAATTAGAGGAACATAGGATAGTTTACCTGTCAGACTTGTGGAGGGGGAAGGAATTTGTGACCAAAGGAGAACTAGAGATCATTATTGATCACAAAATATAAAATTTTGATTATATCAAATTAAAAAGCTTTTGTACAAACAAAACTAATGCAAACAAGATTAGAAGGGAAGTAACAAATTGGGAAAACATTTTTACAGTTAAAGATTCTGATAAAGGCCTTATCTCCAAAATATACAGAGAATTGACTCTAATTTATAAGAAATCAAACTATTCTCCAATTGATAAATGGTCAAAGGATATGAACAGACAATTTTCAGATGATGAAATTGAAACTATTTCCACTCCTATGAAAGTGTTCCAAATCACTATTGATCAGAGAAATGCAAATTAAGACAACTCTGAGATACCACTACACACTTGTCAGATTGGCTAAGATGACTGGAACAAATAATGATGAATGTTGGAGGGGATGTGGGAAAACTGGGACACTGATGCATTGTTGGTGGAGTTGTGAAAGAATACAACCATTCTGGAGAGCAATGTGGAATTATGCCCAAAAAGTTATCAAACTGTGCATACCCTTTGGTTCAGCAGTGCTACTACTGGCCTTATATCCCAAGGAAATACTAAAGAAGAGAAAGGACCTGTATGTGCCAAAATGTTTGTGGCAGACCTTTTTGTAGTGGCTAGAAACTGGAAAATGAACGGATGCCCATCAATTGGAGAATGGTTGGGTAAATTATGATATATGAATGTTATGGAATATTATTGTTCTGTAAGAAATGACCAACAGGATGAATACAGAGAGGCTTGGAGAGGCTTAAATCAACTGATGCTGAGTGAAATGAGCAGAACTAGGAGATCATTATATACTTCAACAATGATACTGTATGAAGATGTATTCTGATGGAAATGGATATCTTCAACATAGAGAAGAGCTAATCCAATTCCAATTGATCAATGATGGACAGAATCAGCTACACACAGAAAAAGAAGACTGGGAAATGAGTGTAAACTGTTAGCATTTTTTGTTTTTCTCCCCAGGTTATTTTTACCTTCCAAATCCAATTCTTCCTTTGCAACAACAACAACAACAACAACAAAATTCAGTTCTGCACATATATATTGTACCTAGGATATACTATAACATATTTAATATGTATGGGAATGCCTGCCACCTAGGGGAGGGGGTGGAGGGAAAGAGGGGAAAAATTTGGAACAGAAGGGAGTATAAGGGATAATGTTGTAAAAAATTACCTATGCATATGTACTGTTAAAATTTTTATAATTATAAAATTAATAAAAAACTTTATTAAACCATCCCTAATCTCTCTCCTGAACTACAAATTCATATACTGCCACTTGTTAGACAGCTATACCTGAAAATCCCATAGGCTTCTCAAAATCAAATTGTTTGCACATGTTTTACAAGAGATTTTATGTTTTACTCAAATTGATCAAAATTTCTATAGTTTAGTAAAGAACACCATCTACCTTCTATTCATCCAGGTTTATGACTTTGAAGAATGAATGATTATTCACTCTTTTTCATCTTCCATATCCCAATGATAACTTTAAAAATTTCTATTCATTTACTAATATATTCTACTATTTCTACTCTACTTGCTTTGTAACAAATATTTAAAAATGTTTAACAAAACCAATTGCATATTGTGTGCAATAGACAGTATATATAATATTCTGTACATCCATTCTACCACCTTTCCTACTACCTTTGAATGAGTGAAAAATAAATTATTAAGTTATTTCTATATGCTAAGTAATGAAGATATAAAGAGGGAAATAGTCTCTTTTCTCAAAGGATTTCACATTCTAATAGATGGAGAAAACACATATAGTAGGGTTCAGTTCTCAAGTTAGATAGAAAGCTCCACTTGTTTAGAGGGTGTGTCAGCAACACATAATAATGCACTTCCTTTTGTATCATTTTCATGAATAAAGCTATATAGGTTTCTAATGCCAAATCATTGAATTATGTTAAGGATTTGGTGTCAAGAACTTTCTTTTTTAGATGTTCAGTAGCTGTGGCTACTGAGGAGGCAAGGGTACCTACAGGGCACCTATAGGGGTAATCGCCTGGTCAAATCTTTCAAGAGATTGCTTCCTTGTTTGGGGAGTGGGATAGGCAAGAGGCAGGGCTGCTGGTCTGAGGATGCTGAAAGGAAAAAGATTCATTTTCTCATATCTTCTTGAGTATTAAACTTGGTCATTAGGATTGCATTACATTCTCTGTCATTGTATTTTTTATATTTACAGTGTTGTAGTTATTGTGGCTATCTGATTTTACTGGTTTTGCCTATTTCACTTTGCATCAGTTCATAGGTTTTTTGTGTTTTTTTTCTAAACTTATCTTCATTTCTTATGGTATATCCATATTCCATTATGTTCCTCAAACTTATGGAGACCTATTTTGTTCTCAATTCTTATCTAAGG
The DNA here is from genome assembly GCF_048593235.1 of Sminthopsis crassicaudata. NCBI lineage: Eukaryota > Metazoa > Chordata > Mammalia > Dasyuromorphia > Dasyuridae > Sminthopsis > Sminthopsis crassicaudata. The sequence continues at coordinate 105,633,703 of NC_133620.1, forward strand.
AGAAAACATAAATAATTATCTTTTCTGTTTTGCTTTTGATCACTTTGAGGTATAGTTCCAATAAAATATACCCAATATGCAATCCCAATAGGGATGTCTGGGTGGAGGAATCTTTGTGATTTTCTGGAATAATTCTAAATTGATTTCCACAACAGCAGAACTTACTCACAACTCCACCAATGATATAATAGTGTCTCCATCTTCCTTTACCACCTTTAGTAATGTCTTATCTAATCATTTATCATCTTTGTCAATTAGTTGCCTGAGAGGTTATTATTGATTTGGAACAATATTTCACATTTTAAAATAGTTTATAATTTTCTTTTAAGAACTGTGGATTTATTAGAAGGAAATATAGAAAAAGTAGGGGAATGATATAAGAAAGGGGAGGGACTCTAAAGGGGGAGGGCTGTTTGAGGCAAGTGGTGCCCATAAACTAAATACTGGGGAGGGGGAGTAAGAGGAAAAGGAAAGAGAAAAGTATAATAAGATAGCAGGAAATATAGAATTAGTAGTTTTAACTGTAAATGTGAATGGGGTGAACTCTCCCATAAAATGGAGGCAGATAGCAGATTGGATTAAAATCCAGAATCCTACAATATGTTGTTTATAGGAAACACATTTAAAGCAGGGTAATACATACAGAGTAAAGGTAAAAGACTGGAGCAGAATCTACTATGCTTCAGGTAAAGTAAAAAAAAAAGCAGAGGTTGGCATCTCAGATCAAGCAAAAGCAAAAACTGATCTAATTAAAAGAGATAAGGAAGGGAACTATATCTTGCTAAAGGGTACCATAGATAATGAAGAAATATCTATACTAACCATATATGCACCAAGTGGTATAGAATTTAAATTCCTAAATAAGAAGTTAAGAGAGCTGCAAGAAGAAATAGACAGTAAAATTATAATAGTGGAAGATGTCAACTTTGTACTCTCTGAGCTAGATAAATTAAACCACAAAATAAATGAGAAAGAAATTAAAGAGGTAAATAGAATACTAGAATAGTTAGGTATGATAGAGTTTGGCAATTCATGGAACCTATACAAAAATTGATCATATTTTAGGACATAAAGACCTCAAAATCAAATAGAGAAAGGCAGAAATAGTAAATATATTATTTTCAGATCACAATGCAATAAAAACTACATTCAAGAAAAAGCTAGGGGGAAATAGACCACAAAGTAATTGGAAACTAAATAATCTCATCCTAAAGAATGACTGGGTGAAACAGAAAATCATAGACACAATTAATAATTTCTTTCAAGAGAATGAGAATAATGAGACAACACACCAAAATTTGTGGCATGCAGCCAAAGTGGTAATAAGGGGTAATTTCATATTCCTAGATGCTTACTTGCATAAAATAGAGAAAGAAAAGATCAATGAATTAGGGTTGCAACTAAAAAAGCTAGAAAAAGAAGAAATTTTAAAACTCCAATCAAATACTAAACTTGAAATACTAAAAATAAAAGGAGAAATTAATAAAATTGAAACTAAAAAAAACCTATTGAATTAATAAATAAAACTAAGAGTTAGCTCTAAGAAAAAACAACAAAATAGACAAACCCTTAGTAAATCTGATTTAAAAAAGGAAAGAAGAAAATCAAATTGTTAGTCTTAAAAATGAAAAGGGAGAACTTTCCACTAATGAAGAGGAAATTAAAGCAATAATTAGGAATTACTTTGCTCAACTTTATGCCAATAAATTTGATAACCTTAGTGAAATGGAGGAATACCTATAAAATATAGATTGCCCAGATTAACAGAGGAGGAATTAAATTGCTTAGATAATTCCATTTTAGAAAAAGAAATAGAAAAAGCCATTAATCAACTCCCTAAGAAAAAATCCCCAGGATTAGATGGATTTACATGTGAATCTACCAAATAGTTAAAGAACAATTAACTTCAATACTATATAAACTATTTGAAAAAATAGGGAATGAAGGACTTCTACCAAATTCCAAATTCCTTTTATGACACAGACATGGTACTAATACCTAAACCAAGTAGGTTGAAAACAGAGAAAGAAAATTATAGACCAATCTCCCTAATGAATATTGATGCAAAAATTTTAAATAAAATATTAGCAAAGAGATTACAGAAAATCATCCCCAGGATAACACACCATGATCAAGTAGGATTTATATCAAGAATGCAGGGCTGGTTCAATATTAGGAAAACTATTAGCATAATTGATTATATCAATAACCAAATTAACAAAAACCATATGATCATCTCCATAAATGTAGAAAAAGCATTTGATAAAATCCAACACCCTTTCCTATTAAAAACACTAGAGAGTATAGGAATAAATTGACTCTTTCTTAAAATAATTGATAGCTATCTAAAATCATCAGTAAGCATCATATGTAATGGTGATAAACAAACCATTCCCAATAACATCAGGAGTGAAACACAGTTGCCCACTATCACCATTACTATTCACTATTGTATTAGAAATGCTAACTTTGGCAATAAGAGATGAGAGAGAGAGAGATTAAAGGAATTAAAAGTAGGTAATGAGCAAACCAAATCATCACTCTTTGCTAATGATATGATGGTATACTCAGAGAACCCCAGAGAATCTACTAAAAAGCCATTAGAAGTAATCCACAACTTTAGCAAAGTTGTAGGATACAAAATAAATCCACATAAATCATCAGCATTCTTATAAATCACTAACAAAATCCAATAGCAAGAGATACAAAGAGAAATTCCATTTAATATAATTGTCAATAGTATAAAGTATTTGGGAATCTATCTGCCAATGGAAAGTCAGGAACTATATGACCAAAACTACAAAACACTTTCTACACAAATAAAGTCAGATCCAAACAATTGGAAAAATATCAAGTGCTCATCAATAGGTCAAGAAAATATAATAAAGATGACAATACTCCCTAAACTAATCTTTTTATTTAGTGCTTATCATAGTGCCTGGCACACAGTAATTGCTATAAAAATATCAGCTAGTATTATTATTTAGCATAATTTCAGCCAAATAAGCAAGCATCCACTATGTATTGTCAGAGAAATTTTAGAAATACAGAAACAGTGTATATAGATTAATAGATATTGATGATATTGATATTCTATCAAGAATATTTTTTTGGATCATGATATTATGTGTGATTTTTTTTCTTTGTGGGGTAGAAGGGGATGGTATCTTCTCTTACCAGAAATATCTCCAAAATGATCCCTGAATGCTCTCAGTACTGGATCTCTCCCTGTGTACTTTACATGCTTCATTTTCTATGGCTCTTCCACTTTTCCCCTTCTTAAGGACCATTTCTTTTTCCTCCTACAACACATAGGAAACTGGGGTATCAAGATCTAACTCCTCTCAATGAATGAAATAGATCACACTAGAAACCTGTTTCATTTTCTGTCAAACAAACAAACAAAAAAAAAGAATTGTGGATTTATATCCTTTGCCTATTTATCCATTGAGAAAGTTACCAAGTCTTGTTAATTCTTTTTTGTTATTCAATTGTTTTATTTCTGTCTGACTTTTCATGACCTGTTTTGGGGTCTCTTGGAAGAGACACGGAGTAGTTTGACATTTCCTTCTTCTCCAATTCATTTTACAGATGAAGAAGCAGGTCAACAGAGCTAAGTGACTTATCCAGAGTCATACATGTGGTTAATGTCTGAAACCAGATTTTAACTCAGGAAGATGAGGCTTGTTGACTCTAGGACCCTAGTACTCTGTTGACTGCCATTTAGTTTCCCCATTAGTAATTCTACATTTTCCACAATCCCTGCCTTTAACTGTCATCTAAATGACTACAAAAGCATCCTAGTTATTCTCCCTGATATCCATTCATGCCACAATATAGTTCCCACTTACATTTCTAAACTTATTACATGTTGCTGTGCTTTATCTTGTCTCTGTACCGAGTTGTCCTGAAATATAATATTCCATCTTATTTTGAAACACAGCTCAGGTACCAACTCCTACCTGGGGCTTTTCTTGATCCCCCTCAGTTGCTAGTGAACTTTCTATTTTGATATTTTATTATTATGTTATAAGTTTTAAATTTGCTTATCTATGTACATGTTGTGTCCTTCTTTCTTCAGCCCTCCCTAAGAGCAGCAGGAACTATTTTATCTTGATATCCCCAATATCTAAAAAAGGACCTTGTACATAATAAGTACTTAATAAATATTAGTTGAATTTAATTGGAATAGAAGGGGATACCTGCCTTTGAAAACTTAACCATTCATTTTGGAGGGATAGGATTACCAATATTTAACAAATGGAAAATAATATAAGCTGTTCCTATCTAAATCAAGTTGAAGTAGCCTTTTAAGCTGACATATTTCTTAAAGTTGTACTTAATAAAGACTTATGTACTGAGCCCTAATGTAAAGGTGGGGATGCAAAGACCAAAAAAAAATCTCTCTACTCAAGAATTTTCCATTCTAATCAACCAAAAATATGAAAATTTGAAATATTCCCTCTCCTCATTACAACTCACAATCACAGAAATGCACATTTACATAGGCTTTATCAGTCACCATAAAAAACCCTTCACATATAATCAGTCAATAAGCATTTATTAACATGCACTCTATCTAATTTGCTACTTTTCCATTCTAGTCCTGATTTTTCCACTCTGTGAAGTGAGAGGGTGGTAAGAAGGGGGTCTAAAGTCCCTTGCAGATCCTAAGCCTGTTACACTCATAATAAGCTGGTGAGGGAACTAGCACAAATATTATTATCCATAGTTTATAGATAAAAAAAATTGAGGCTGAGAGAAATTATTATTCCTAAATCTCTCAGGAAGAGATTAATCAAAAGATGTTTCTCATGTCTTTTGAGATGTTGACATCAACAGTAATGATGATTGTTTTGATAATAATTTTTAAAAATTTAAAAATGGAGACCAGGTACATCTCTCCTCCTTTAAACATAGGTTTTCAACTAGGATAGTGAGTATACTGTATGAAATAATAGGTTTTTTTTGTCTGCAATGATAAGTATGATGATGGTGGATGGTGGTGATGATGATGATGGTGATGTTGATGATGGTGGTGATGATGATGATAGCTAGAATTTATGATAATGCTTTAAGGTATGCAAAGCCACAAAAATTCTCTCACTTTATTTTGACACAACTCTGGGAAATAGATGCTACTGTTAGCACTTTTAGAAGAGGCTGTTTTCTTACTTATTACCCTCTAGGGCTTTAGACACTCTGTTGGGATAAGAAAAAGGTAGAGTTGGAAAGGATGTTAGGTCCTTTCCATCTAGTCCAACCCCCTCATTTTACTGAGTAGGAAAATGATGGTAAGAGATGTGAAATCACTTGCATAAATGCATACAAGTAAATGATACAATTTGGATTTTAATTCTTTTCCTCAGACAATAAATCCCAGAGCTCTTTCAAATGTGTCAGGAGCACCACTACCACCTGATTCCTCAGACTCTTCTAAAGGGCAATAACTGTGGGTTACAAAGTAGTTTCATCTGTATCTCTACAGACATCGGATCTGTATTATTGGATAAATTTCCAGGGTACTATGCACCTCAGCAAATTTCTAGGAGTAGCAGGTTGCATTTGCTCTCTCATCTCAATAAGGGTCATTGGACAAATATTCATTTGGTGCTTTCCATACCATGCCATGGGTTTGGATAAGTAGTAATAGAAGCTGCACATTTGGAAGCTATTCAGTATGGGAGATGCCTTAGTCTCACTTGCACTGGGGGCCTTGAGAAAGAAATGACTTTGGATGTGTTATTTTGGGCAAAGCACCCACCATTGTTGAAAAGCAGAATGATTTGCAAACAAAGGTTTCATAGTTGTGAGTCTCAGCAGGCTAAAAACAGCCCCATTCTGTCTATGGAGCATATTGAGAGCTTTTCAACTGAATTCAGAAACACCCTGGTAGGTCCCAAGCAGAGTGACTTAAATAGCCAGTTTCCAGATTCTCACTTATCATACACACATGCACACACACGTACCAACCTCCACGATACACTGATGGGCACTTAAGAAGAAATACTAAAAGAAATAAAGCAGTAAACAAAAGTTGTTTTGATCAGACACATCCTTCATGCTTTGGGAAGGAAAGGAAGATTCATTTTTAAAAAGAAATAAGACTTCACCTGTTTAATCAAATGTATTATCCACTGAACCAGGCTGATTGGCTAATGAACCTGTAGCTCCCCTAATGAGTCAAACAGATCACCTGCTGAAAACATTTTAGCAACTAATTCATTTTGGGTCGTTTTCTGTCTTAGGTAGGTAATGGTGCTGATGCTTATGGGCTCTGGCCCTGCTCTGATTGGTGGTAATACTTTATTTCCATTGTCTTTTTAAAGTGGTAGTAATCTATGTGTCATCCTTTCCCATTCCCTCTCCAAATTTAATAAATTCTAGTGGCTCCCTATTACTTCCAAGATCAAATATAAAGTCCTCTGTGTAGCATTTAAATTTCTTCATAAGCTTCCCCTAACTACCTTTCCAGTCTTCTTATATCTTACTCCTCTGTATCTCCTCTTTGAATCAATGACATGATCTCCTTTCCATTTCTCACTCAAGATAATTTAACTTTTCAATGTCCCAAGAAACGCTATGTAACTTATCTATTGTATTGGGGAGGTTCTGAGCTTCATTGGTATGGTCAAACTACTGTAAATGAAAGTACATATCTAATCTTTATCTTACTGACTCATGCAACTTCTGACATACAGAAGAAGATTATGCTTATTGGATGAATACTAACTGAATGGAAGTTAGAATGAAAGGATATGCGTTCATAAGATCTGGATGGGATTTTCAAAATTATCTAGTACAATATTTTAATTTTACAGATGGAGAAATTGAGATCAAATTGAGATATTGTGATTTGATAAATGTTATCAAGATGTTAATCACAGAATTAGAATTTAAACATGAGTGCTCCAGAATCAACACTGTTTACATTGTACTACATTTACAACCTGGATAGACTTCGTCAATACTTTTCCCATTTCTAGATTACATTTCTCAGTTTACTTTTTTGTAAAATGAGGTTGGACTAGATGACTCCTAAGAGCTCTTTCAATAATTAAGTCCTATAAACTTAACATGGCTAAGCAATAGTACATGGGCTATGAATGGAAAAAGAATGTGGTTTCATTCATCTTGTTTCTCTTTCTCAATCCTGATTCTTCCCCTTTATGCAGCATTTGCACTTTTGACCATCTTTTCCTACTCTTCCTTCTTATTAGTTTATTCATTTAGTCAATCAATCAGACATTAATTTGCTTATTTATTTATTTGTGACAGGACTCTTTCTTGATTCTCTATCTAAATATATAACCAATTCTTCTTAGTCTTCCCTGCATATTCATTTTCCATTCCTAACTATGGACATATCCTGTTCAACTCTCCTTTATTCTTTTTCTCTAGATATTTTCACTTCACTACACCATTAGCTCCCATGGGTTTAATTATCATCTTTAAACAGATGACTCTTAAATTTATATAGCCAACATTAGTTTCTATCCTCAACTTTAGTCTTGAGTCTCCAAACTCTTATTTAAAATTGACTGTCCTAAAGTCATGTCAAACTCAACATGTCCACAATTGAGCTCATTATCTTTCTTTCTAAATCAACTTCCCTTCCAAAATTTTTTGTCACTATAAAGAGAATCCTCCTCCTCCCAGTAGCCAAGGTTCAAAATTTTGACATTATCATTGACTTTCTTTTCTCTCACCTCACATTCAATCAGTTGCTAAATCTTGTCATTTCTACCTTCACATTATCTCCTAATAATCTCCTAATTGGTCTTTCTGTCTCAAGTGTCTCCCTCACTTGAATCCACCCTCTAATGCAGCTGCCAGTATGCTATTTCTAAGAGGTAAGTCTGGCCATGTCACTCCCCTATTGAATAAATTCCAGTGGTTCCCTATTGAATCTAAGATCAAATATAAGATTTTTTTGCTTCATTTTTAAGTAAGTCCTTTACAACCTTGTCCCAACCTATCTTTCCAATCTTATTATATATTATTCCCCTTCATATACTCTACAATATAGTCAAACTGGCTTTCTTAATATTCTTTTCACACAACATTCCTTTTCCCATCTCCATACTGCTTTGTGCTGGTCACCTCATCCCCAGAATGCATTTATTTCTACCTTACCTCTATTTCTTAGTCTCTTGTTTTGCATGAAGCTTTTCACAGGGATGTTCTCCTTCCTTCTTCCTAAATTGACTTGTGTTTATTTTATTTAGTTTTACATATAGTTATTTATGCATATGTTGCCTCCCCTGATAGAAGGTAAATTCCCTGAGGGCAGGGGATATTTCATTTTCGTTTTTGTATCTCCAGTGTCTAACATTATGCCTGCTACATTGTAAGTTCGATAAATGCTTATTGATAAATATTGTGATTCTTAGAACACTTTGCCCTTTTTTCTTATATTCTCCTACCATCTCTGCTGAAGATGGGGAATACACAGGACCATTGATCATTTTAGTCTTTTCTTTGTTTTTGAGTTTCCTGTTGTCAAAGTTCTGGGAAAAACTGAAAGATCAGCTGACTTGCCTATGCTTTCTCAACTAACGGGTCAGAAGCAATACTAGTGATTGTCATCTTGACTTCTAAGGCCAACCACTGTCTAATATGTCATGTACCCTCAATATACACCCATGACCATATAAAATAAATAGATATAAACAAATCAGGAGTGGAGGATGTACATAAAGACCAGGGAAAGGGACATAAAGGGAATAATTAAGAAGTTGTTATGCACATTTTAGGATAATAAAATCACAAATTTAGAGCTAGAAAAGACATTAGAAGTCATGAAGAAAAATCCCTTATTTTTACAGAACTATGGCCCAGTAATACCAAATGACTTGTCCTCAGTCACACAGGTAGGAATTCACAGAGCAAGTTTGATTTCAGGTTCTCTGCATTCAAATATAACATTCCTTCTACCACAAAATATAGCCTTTGTCACTTCTGGTAGAATCTGAAAATGGTTTGAGTCATTATGTTGAAGATGCTTTAAATTTTTTTAATTAGTTGCCAGTGTAAGTTTAATTGATTTTGTTATTGTTTAAAGTTAAGTTCACAATAAATTGCTCTTTACATAAATAAATCTACAACAAACTGCAGTGAATTGGAGAGACTTCTCCGCTGAATCTGTACCCTGAGGGAAATGGAAGATCCAGAATGATACAATGATGGGTGATGGATAGCTTTTGGTGTTTGGTGTAATAAATAAGAGTGTTACTTGTTAGTTATGCTATGCTGGGAAAGTTGCTTAACTTTTCTGAACCTTTTTCTTAGGTTTTTCATCTATAAAATGGGAAAAATAATAGTACTTGCTTCACCAGATTGTTGTGAGGATCAAATGGGATAATGTATGTAAAATGCTTTGAGAATTTCAGGTAATATTTATATTAGGTTCACTCTCCCTGGTTCTTGCATTGGTACTAGCAAAGCAATTATCTGGAAGGATTCTGCTACTTCTTTCTTCAGAGATCTGAGGGTGTTCGTTAGGGGTTGTGTATTCTAGTACAATTGCTTAAGAGCCCCCATCTGGTATACTCCTAATGTCAGATACTCAGAAGTTATTTCCTGATATCAATGAACAAATTAATATCAATTAGCATTTGCCAAGGGATAATTACTGAGAAACTATAACAACAATCTTCCTGTCCCAAGGTAGGAGGTACTCTCTCCCCTTTGTACATATACTCAGTCCCTGGGGAATGCTGACTCAAATTTAAAATGATTGCTATAAAACATCCCCCATCCTCAATGGGATATATATATACATGGCAGCAGAGGTCCTTTTTTTACTTTTGTAGGGTCCCTACCAAGTTCTCATCTGTGTGTGAGCCAAATGATTGACAAATTACTCCTCACTCACCTAGACTGACTCTTTGCTAGATCCTATCACAGGGGATAGGACTCATTAGACTATTGCCAGAGTCTGCTACTTAATTCTGGTTGTTGGATCTCTCATGGTTCTTCTGACCTTTCAAGTGCTCACTTGAAGTCCTCACAAGGTTGTAACCTGGTTTGTTCTGTCTCCAAATACCAATTCACTTAAGATTAGACAAGAATAAATACAGGGAATCTGAGGTGCCATGCATTCATGGCCATATGGTGGCTAGTTGAGGGAAGGACTTCCCTTATCTACTATCTCATAGTTGTTCTTGGTTTATTCATGCATTTATGCATGTAATATTTTGCAAACATATTCAATTCTGGCTTAATATTCAATGAAAAAAAATACTTTTGTCACCATTAAGCCAACAGGAAACAATCAGAGAATATCTTCATATGCTCTAAGTGGGTGGGAAGAGCCCCCCCCCCCCATTATGAATACCTAGAAGTAAGTTCACCAAAACTCCATATGTTGGTACTAGGCAGGATATATCATACATGCTCTAGGGACTGACCTTTCATTGGCTGGTCCACATGTTTATATTTAAACTAACTCATACTATTATTATCCCTAGAATGGGCATTGTCCGCAGGGGATGAAATAGTTTTTTAAAGACCAATTTTATAGGGGAATGAATGATCTTAAAATCTTGGGCTTGACCCAAAATGAACAGCTTCCCAGTCCTTTTATCTTCATATTCTACAAGTATCTGAGACTGCCAATGTTATATAGTGGATTCCCCCTCACTGGCAATCTTCAAAGCAAAAGCTGGATGATTATGTGTGAGTTATATTTTTGAGAAGATTCTTATTTAGTGTATACATCTACAAGGCAAACAAGCATTTACTAAAAGTTGACTATTTGCCAGAAACTGTGCTAAGTCCTAGTGATAAAAACATAAAAACAAAAAGTCCCTAAACTCAAAGAATTTACATTTGAATGGCAGACACACAGTCACATTTAGCTGTGTTCAAAAGACAAGCATACAAATACATTGTGTATGCTCCAATACATATATATATATACATATTCATATCTGAATATTATATTTAAACATATATACATATACACACATATTCAAGACACTATGTGTGTGTGTGTGTGTGTGTGTGTGTGTGTGTGTGTGTGTATACACAGAAATATGAAAGCAGCTAAGTGGCCCAGTGGATAGAGCACTGGGCCTGGAGTCAGTAAGACTTGCCTGTGTTCAAGTCTGAACTCAGATATTTACTAGTAACTCTGGGCAATTCAGTTATTCTCTATTTGCTTTAATGCATTAGAGAAGGAAAAAGCAAACCATTCCAGTATCTGTACCAAGAAAATACATACTAGGATCATGAAGAGTCAGATATGACTGAAAAATTGGACAACAATAACAATGTATATATATGTGTGTGCATGTGTGTGTGTGTGTGTGTGTGTGTGTGAGCGTGTGTGTGTGTGTGTGTGTGTGTGTGTGTGTGTGTTTTGGACAAAACTAGATGTGAATATCTCTTTCTATTATATATGTGTACAGACATACATATGTATGTGTGCATGTGAGATTTGAAGTTTAAAAGTCACCTTCTCTCAGATAAAGGTCTCTGGCTCTGGGTTTAGGAAGACGGGTCTAATTTCCTGGGAGTTTGAGCCAGAGAAAGAAATTAGATATTTTTATATTTGTTAATTCATCCTCTCACAACAAAGTACAGTGCTGAGGGAAAATTTAAAACAAACAGTTATATTTTATGTCTTTGTTCTCCACAAAAGTGATAATCAGGGTCCCTTTTAGAAAGGTACTCAGGTACAAAGTAGAAGATATTGGATATAGGACAGCTATTCATTCCTCTACCACAAAAGAAATACTTATAACACAAAAGACTCCTAAATATATAGTAACACATACTTAAAATGTAAATCATAATCTAACAATTCTATTTTATACTTTCAAAAAATAAAAGTATCTTGTGAGATTGCCAAACAGATGCCACTCTCACCTTAGTTTGAACAATGTAAGCAGGAAGTCGGGATTCAACTCTCTGGCCAGCTGGGGTATGGCTTGGACTTTAGCCATTGGACTGAAAAATTCTCCTGGAGATGTACTCCTGGAATCTTTCTCTGAGAAGTAAAATTTTCCACTGGCAGTCAGAATCTGACCTTAAAATCATTGAACTCTTGAATTCATGAATAGCTACCAAGGCTAGTAATATACATCTCAACTGCCCATCTCAGGATTGTTGTTTTGTCTCCTAAAGTCAAAGAAAAAACACAAAGCAGAGGAGATAGCTAGAGACTTGAAATGCCATTTTAGCTTCATTTAGGCAAACACCTATTCTTGTTGCCCCGTGTGTGTAATTAGTATAACTTCTGGAGGAGGTAGGAGAGAAGAGAGAAATCTGTTCTTCATCTTTGCAGGAAGCCTAAGGGAAAGGCTGCCAGATCCCCAGAGACAATCTGTAAATGGTGGGAAAGACAGAGGAAGCTGTTTTTTCTTAGTTCTCAATATTGAATAGGAAGATCTTCCTGGTTAATTGCCAACTATCTTCAGTACAATCCTTACTTCGTCCTTCCCCTCCATGTTGGAGATGAAAAAACCAACCAGGGGCCATTGCTTTTGCATATCTTTTGGCAAGGGGACAGAGGACATGTGTTCTACATGTCTTTTAGCAAGGGGCCAGCCACAGGCTCTTCCTCACAAATGCTCCATGCATGTATACACATTTAAAGCAAATTCGAGGTATTCATTGGACAAGATGACATCAGAGATTCCTTCCAATTCTGTAATTCTTCTGTTTATTTTGCAGCTAATCACCATCTCCCTACCTCCCCTCAAGTTTCTCTTTGGGGGAGTATGGAAAGAAGCAAACCATTCCCTCTCAATGGCCTTGAACAACAGCTGCAGTGAGCAAAGATACTGATCAAGTCTCTGTATGGCTGGTTCTGGGTAATGGAATTCTGGAGAGAACATGTGGTTAGGGGCTCAGTGACTGAGTCTGCAAAGCTAGAAGCAGAAACAGATGCACCTTGACTAGAGTCAGCTGAACATCTGGTGAACCTGGCCCATTGCTTCATAATTAATCTTGGTGTTGAATCTAACGACACGACGGGATTGAGAAATTGAGCGATTTGATTGGACACATTTTGATAGTTTAATTTTCAATAACACATGGTTGGAGCTTGTTCGCATAATTACTAAATAGATTAATATGCCAATATCTCTGACCAGCTGGAGAAGGAAAGATTTAGGTCTTCAAAGATCTTTGACAGGCCTTTAAATTAAAGTTGATGTTCTGGAGAAAGAGTGGGGGAAAGCCTCCTGAGAATAGATGGGAAGTAAGAGTATAGATTATGGCCTTGAAAATAGCACTTTATTATACTTTTAAAATATCCAATACACACATACACACAAACCTCAAATCCTGGCTGTATGATAAGTGACAATGTATTTCTAGGGCCATTGCACTTTTTGAGATTTTTCAAGAATGACTGATGTCCCCATTTTACAGGTTAGAAAAATTAAGATAGAAGAATAAGCAAGTATAAGAAAACACAGCCTCTTATTTCTGACCCCTATGTATACATGCTTATATCTTTTAAATGAGAGCAAACATGGCCTCAGAGTAAGAAAGATATGATGTCAGAATTCACATTTTGACACATTGGTTCTGTTACTAATCAATACCAAAGGCATTTTTTTTTTTTTGCTGAGGCAATTGGGGTTAAGTGACTTGCCCAGGATCACACAGCCAGGAAGTATTAAGTGTCTGAGGCTAGATTTGAACTCAGGACCTCCTGACTTCAGGGATGGCACTCTATCCACCGAACCAACTAGCTGCTTTCCAAAGGCAACTTTTTAAGGCTACAAAATTTGTCAATTTATTTTGGTAGATGAAGTTTTTTCATCAGAATTTACTAAGACTGATGAAATCTCAGCTCTGAATACCATCTCTCTTCTCTGTTCTATTCCTTTTCCAGTCCCAAATCCTTCTAGCTGTAGTCAGAACTTACATTAAAGAAAAACAAAGTAGGCAGCTGTGTTGTGATACAATCCAGTGGTTGCAAAGCCTCTGCTGAGTCAAATCTCTCTGAATCTCAGTTTCCTCATTTGTAAAATGAGGAGATTTAACTCAAAGGTTTCTAAGATCCTTTCCAGATCTAAATCTATGTGCCTATGAGATGCTGTGCTGTGGTTTATATCAGAGTAATTAGGGTACCAACTGTCTCCATTTCCCCCCTCAATCTCTTTTCAACCCCTTGCTGGCTGAATTCTGATATCATCACCTAAGTGAAGCTGCTGTTTCCAGAGTTACCATTGATTTTTTAATTGTCAAATCAGATGGCAAGTTCTGAGTTTTCATCTTTTTTGACCCTTTGTAGTTGATCAAATCCTTCTTTTGCATTCTTTTTTTCTAATTGGGTTTTCAGGACACAGTTACTCTCTCTTGGTTCTCCCTCTATTTGCTTGGCTGTTTCCTCTCAATTCTTTGTGGGATCATCATGTATATAATGCTTACTCTTATCCCAGAGCTCTGTCCTGGAACCTCTTCTCTTCTTACTCAATGTACTCTAGTGACTTTGTCACCTCTCCTAGGTTCAACTATATATCTCTGTGAAGGTGACTCTTAGATGTAAATATCCAATTGTGGTCTCTCTGATGAGTTCCAGCCTCACACTAACAACTGTCTGTTGGGCATTCTACCTCACCATCTGCCTTGATTCTTACCCTCTGATCTTTCTCAATGGAGCTAGACTTCTTCCTGGATCTCTGATATCTCTGTACTCGCTCCCTGGAGAAATCAATGCATTCATGTTTGAAGATTCCATACTAAGGCCCAGCTATTTTGATTGGTGACTGAGTATAAAGTCCACTTAACTCATCATATCTGCTAGTTGGCTCTAGATAACAAGATAGAATTATCCCTTCCATTTGGTGACATTCCCATCGTGATTATGATATATTATGGGACAGTATAAGAAAGTAAATTGAACTTTTAGGGAGTTTTATGAAAGCCATCAGGTGACACAGAAAAAGTTTAGAAACTAAGAAATGCACAAAATCTATATATAGTATTATATAATATCAACATATTTATCTTTTAATACCATAATAATATAGACTTTTTCTGTTATAAAGGGGAGATCAAAAAATTGTGGATTTTCCAAATCAAGGGAAATGGAATGAAAGAATGGATGGATAAATGAGTGAGTAAGTATATAAATGAGTATACTCACCTAACTCTTGGGATATGGAAGGGATAATTGTACATTTCACCTTCATGTCCCATTTAGCCAAGTTAACTTAGCATTTATTGTCCACTATGCTTATACCTTCTTGCCTAACCTTTACCCTTTATATCTTTATCTTTGATCACAATAATCAAATCAATATTGCTACTACTTATAGCAAGTCCACATGATATACATTAACACCTTTTCAGTGACTCTTCAGACCAAAATTTCTGTCTCTGAAAATACTCTATAAAAGCTGCTTTTTCTCCTATTAGAATGTAAGGTCTTGAAGGCAGGGACTGTTTATTTTTATATTTATCTCTTTAGTGAACAGTAATTTTAGTACATAGTAAGCATTTAAGATTTTTTTTTTCACTCTGTCATTTTTTCATTCATTTATGCATTGCTTTATTTTACCTGAAATCCTACTGGTGTCTCAAACTCAATAAGTCTAAAAGAGAATTCATCTTTTCTCCAAATCTCTCCTTCCTTCTTGTTTTTATATATTTGTTGATGACAATTCAGGCACTTGGATTTGCTGTTTCAGAGACTCTCCCTCCTCTTTTATGTCCAATTACTTGCCAAGTCTAATTATTTCTTCCTTCAAAAATCTATTATAACAATCCCTATCTCTGTATTCAAATACATTCTATACTGATTCAAACTCTGGTAGCCTCCCGCCTGGTCTATGGTAAGAGCCTTCTAATTGGTCTCTCACCCAGTCTCTCACTTTTCCAATCTATCCTCCACTACTAACTACCAAATTATTATTGCTTTAGAAAAGTTCTGGCTTGGTCACTGCCTTCCTCAAGAAACTCCAGTGGCTCCCCCCTGCTTCTAGGATGGAATTCAATTTTCTCTAGCATTTAAGAATGTTGATAACTTGATTCTAACAAGAATTTCCAGGCTTATGGACTATTATTTTCCTTTATAGACCTTGCATTCCAGGCAAAGCAGGTTGTTCGGTATTTCTCACACATGACATTTCAACTCTTTTGCCACCTCTTTTGTATTTACAAAGGCTGTTCTCCATGCCTGGAATTCAGTCCTTCCTCATCTTTACGTTATAAGATCTCTAAGAGCCTTCAAGGCTCAGTTCAAGGACCAACTCTAACATGAGACCCCTTGTGATCCTATGAGAGAGGAAGTTTTGGTGGAGTGGAGTAGAAACTGGAACTGAGTCAGGTATACTTGGGCTTAAATCAATCCTACTTCAGACACAGTCATTAGCTGGGTGAGCCAGAGCAAGTTGATTAACCTCTCTGTACTTGTTTTATGACATTTGTAAAATGAAAAGGTTGCACTTAATAACCTTTGAAGTCCCTTCTAGGTGTTAATCTTTGTTCTACAATTTGTTAATTCCTTCCCTTCTGGAAATCATGCTGTACTTACTTTATCTTCCTCCCTCCCTTTCCTTTTCTCTTTTCCTCTCCCTTTCCCTCTCCCTTTATATATACATATATATGTATATACATACACAGAGAAAAACATACATGCATACTTACAAATACATTGTTGTTCTCCAGTCATTTTTAGCCACGTCCTACTCTTTATGACTCCATTTGGAATTTGCTTGGTAAAGATTCTGAAGTGATTAACTATTTATATTACAACTATATACAACATGTATATGTATATATGTATATGTAAATATAAATATGTGTATGCATATATTTAGGTGTATAATTTATCTATCTTGATATTGTTTCCTCCTGCTTTTGCCTTTATATCCTGGTCTTCAGCATAGTTCCTGGCATAAAATAAGTGCTTCATAAAGTTTAGATGAATGAATGAATGAATACCTTTAATCCAACATTCTCATTTTTCACATGAAAACAATGAAGGCTAGGGAAGTACAAGATTGGAACACAGACCTTCAGATTCCCAATCCAGTAACTATTTCACAGCACCACTTTACTTTCCTCCCTCCTTTGTTCTTGTGGATGGTGTTGAGGCCTTTTCTGCCCTTTCCCCTTTCCACTGTATTGTTTAGAAGTATGGGAGATATAAGGATACTGTGATAGCTGATCCAGGCTGGTACTGCTTATCTGGGTTGTACCAGCTGAGCTTACTCCTAATTGTAGTCCCTAGAATGTGATGCTTGGGAGATCACTGGGCAACCTTACAGACACTTTCTAAATGTTACCTTTTTAAAATGCACATACTTTTTGATGCCAGAAAATACTGTTGTCCTTGGCACAAGGGTATTTATTTTGTGATATGTCAAGTTACTTATGTGACAGTGAAAGCTCAAAGATTTTGGAGGATGGTAAGTAACACATGGTGGGGACATAGCATTTGGGAACCTTAGCAGAGTCAATTTTTAAATAGAAATGGATTTGATTTCCAAGTCTTGACTGGTGATCATGGATGTCTTATCCCAATTCTGGCTGTCACTAGCAAGACATTATTTATTAAGAAGAGACCCATTTGATTAAATGGCCTCTTTAGGAATATAGGACTCTGACTCCTTCTTGTCTGTGTTATGGGGAGAGAAGCAGGTGATGTCTCCAAATATTGTCATGCTGGGATAAATAATAGGAATATGTACATGTGGGTATAAGGTAGATAGTAAGTTCTAAGGGGAGGGAGAAAATTAAGGCTTAAACAGTAGAGTTTAAGTTGAGGATTGACTTGGGGCCTCTTACCTTTTAATGTCTTTGTTCCCAGACTTTCACAGCTCACTAGAATCTAAGATCTAGGCCATTCCTTTTATTTTGCAAAGGAAACAACTGCGGTTCAGAGAGGTTGTAATTATTTCTAATCTATACTGTATAATGCATGTTGTCTCCTCTAGTATACTGTGAGCATCTGGAGAACAGGGGTAATTTCTTTTATGTTTCTTTGTGGCCCCAGAACTTAGCAGAGTGCCAGGCACATTGTAGATCCTTAATAATCCTTCTTGTTAACTTGACTTGTGATTGCTTTAGCCCACATAATGAATAAGTGGCAGAACCAACCCTCAACTCAGGTCTCCTAGCTCCTAATTACATTAAATGCTCTTTTTATTTTATTTTTTAATGGCCACTGTCTTATTGGTTATTAGGGTTACTTTTACTACTATATGAGGTGATTCTAGCAACTTGTTGTCTATCTTTGGTGCTTATGAATAATGGCCACTGTCCACTGATATAGGTGCTCTGAGTGAGTGAAATCTTTGCATGTCCATCCCTTCCTTATTCTTCATCCTTCTCCTGGCCTCTGCAAAAGGTATAAGGATCGAGCAATTCCTGTTATTTATATAGCCACAATACTAGACACAGAGAAGGGCAGAAAGGACATATAGCTCAGCGTAATCAAGAGGCATGCTTCCTGTGAAATGTACTGAAGAACATACCAAATATACTCTACAGTCTCCTGTAGGAATTGGAGGTAGAGTGAAAATCAGAGTATAGGGTATGAATGAAGGCATTTCTCTTTTTTAGCTCTCAAATATTTGATTTGCACAATCACAGAATTCTAGACTCAGAAGAAAGCTTCCACCTAGTCTAGGAGTTCTGATGATTCAAGGAGGTCTGTGAATTTGGGGGATAAATTTATCTTTATTTTTTACTAATCTTAAACTGGAATTTAGCATATTCTTCAGTAAGTTCAAAGCATCACTATGAGAAGTGGTATAGGTTTCCTCAGACTGCTGAGGTCCTTTACACAATAAAGGGGCTAAGATGCCCTGATCTAGTCCAATCCATACTCACAGTATAATCCCGGCCACAACATGCCTGACAAATGATTGTCCAGCCTCTGCTTGAAGACCTCCTAAGTAAGGGAATCTACTACCCACCGCAGGCATCTCATTTTACTTTTGGATAGCTTTAATTGTTAAGAATTAAAGCTCTGGTCCTGGAGTCGGGAAGATCCTGAGTTCAAATGTGAGCTCAGTCACTTACTAGCTGTGTAAACCTGGGCAAATCACTCAATCCTCTTTGCCTCAGTTTCCTCATTTGAAATATGAGCTGGAGAAAATAAAGGCAAATTATTTGAGAATACTTGTCAGCAAAACCCCAAAATGGAGTCACAAAGAATTGGATATGACTGAACAAAAACAATAACAAACATTATTAAGAAAAACATTTTTCTGACATTCAATCTAGAGATTTTTTCTTTGCCACTTATCATAAGATCAAGAAAAGGTCTCTAAGGCCCTATTACTGCCTCCTGGGCACAAAGATAATATGTCTAACCCCAATTCCATTTGACAGCCTTTTGAATACTTGAAGAAAGCTATTATACTTCCTCTGAATTTTTTTTTCTCCAAGCTAAATATCCCTACTTCCTTTAACTTATTCTTATATAGCAAGGCCTCAAGGCCTTTTGGAGTACCGATTCTTTTGGATGTGCTCCAGCTTATCAATGTTATTCCTAAAGTGCTCCATATGTGGATGTGATTGTCTGGCTGGGACAGAGGACAGCAGGACTATCCCCTCTGTATTCTTAGAAGTTGTGTCCCTCTTAAAGTAGCCCAAGATACTTTCCTTTTGGGGAACTTCTGGTTATCTCAATAAATCTCAAATTAAACTTCATTGCTGCAGTCTTGAATTTCCATTATCTTTTAGTCTGTAAGGTAAGTAAACAAACTAAAAATAAAGGAATGAATAAGCAAATAGACAAATATAAACTGTTGAACCAGAGGATAGAAGAGTGAGGAAGTTCTTTAGCTGGGAAGGAGATAAGAATTCAATTCAAGCCTGATCTCACAGAAAAAGGTCCATTCTAGCAGTCTCTAAGGTAGAAGCTGGAAGTTAGGGACACATGAAGAAGATAGATTCCCCTTTATGTCTGCTGTGTATCTCTTTTCAAGAGAGCACCATATATGTCTCTATCAAGAAGCTCTACAGTAAACTCCATAAATTCCCTATTTAAATATCACATCACACTCACCTTTTTCACTAGCAATCACAAGTTACATCTCCTTCTGTTTATGCAGTCACACACAGTTTGAGTGGATGCCCAGTTAAACAGAAAAATCTAGTGTTTCCTACATTAATCTTTGGAGTCATTGATGTAGTAGCCAGCAGGCTGCTATCATAGTCTTATTATTCATAACAGTGGAGGTACTTGTTAGTGACAGGGACTTAGCATTCCCAGATCCTGGGCAAGTGTTCATCATTGGTCATACCTCTGCTTCTGCAGCTCCTATAATTCTATTATAGAACATATTCCATGCAGGGTAGGTCATGAGTTCCCTAATGAAGCAGGACTTGGGAGCCCTGCTGGTGTCTACCTGAAAACTCAGCATCAAAGAGGCAGTTAAGCCCTGACAAGTAGAGGAAATAGAGGGCATGTTAAGATATTAAACCCCAGTCTTCAAGGACCAACGAGAATTTCCAAAGCCTATTCTGTTATATAAATCAAACATCCCTCATCCTCTCCCTTTCCCACTCCCTATACACAAAATGCACTGGAAAGCATGGTTTTCCTTGCTTTTTGCCTTTCTTTTGGAAATTGGCAACTTAAATGGGGGACAAACTTGAGTCCCTGACAAAACCAGTCTCTCCGAAACTTAAAGTTTAAAAAGGTGTCAGTGACCACCTAATCCAACTTGTATCTGACCAGGAATTACCATTTCAACATTTCTTATAATTATTTTCCTCCCCTGAAAAAGCCATTGATAGACCTTCTATCAGTGCTGAACTCCCAACTTCTCTAACTCTTTTCTGTTTGGAACAGGTTTAATTGTTCACAAGGTGTTTTTGTTTTTTTTTTTTTTTTTTTTTCTCAAAAATCAAACTGAAAGTTGTGTAGCTAATGAGAAGTATTTAAGGGCCCTCAGAATCTGGAAATAATTGTCTGGCTCCCCAAATTAGACTGGTTAGACTGGTGAATTTTTTCCCCTTTGGGCCTCTATGGATCTTTTATTAATGGCTCTTTTAACAAAAACAACAGAAAAAAAACTGCTGAGTGAAATGAACACCATATCCACTTCATTAAATTTTTCAGATGATGAAGAGGAACAAAATTACAAGGAGCATGATACCCCAAGAAAGATGTGGAAGTCTGCCACAAAATACCACCTAGCTCCTCTAGTACTCTTTTCTCTCTCTCCCTCCATCTCTCTCCCTCCATCTCTCTCTCTCTCTCTCTCTCTCTCTCTCTCTCTCTCTCTCTCTCTCTCTCTCTCTCTCTCTCTCTCTCTCTCTCTCTCTCTCTCTTTTTCTCTCTCTCTTCCCCATCTTCTCCCTCTCTGTGTATTTTCATGCTCTCTGTCCCTTCCTCCTTTTTTCTATCCTCTGTCTCTTTGTCTTTCCCTCCCCTTCTCTTCTCTCTCTTGCCCTCTTTTCCCTTTTCCTCTTTCTTCACTCTTCTCTTCTTCTGCCCTGTTTTCCTCTCTTATTCTCCATCTCTTTCTCTCTCCCTCCCTTTCCATGCTTCAGAAATCAGTGGCTGTCATCAAGGCCATTAATGATGTCTATTCTGGGATGTACAGTACAAAGCCAAACCTGGCATTTACTGCTGACTGACAAGTGAAGCATTTTATCTGCCTCTGGGTGGGGAAACGTCAGAGAAAGGCTGGGGGGAAATTGTGCTCCAGCTCCATTTGTTAATTTCTTCTTTTTAAAAAATGTTTTAAGTGAATTCAGTTCTTAAGCAAAGAGATTTGATTGGCAGCACCTTGGGGCGCTCCCTCTAAGAAAGAGATGGCACTGGTAAGGGGGGGGTGGTCATGGTGTCTTTAAAGAACCACTTATTGTCTGTAAGGTTTTTCATCTCTGTAGCATCTCTTTATGTTCTTGGCAGCCATATAATAATAATAACAATAATAATGATGATGGTAGTAACTACGATATCACTTACATGTGCCTCAGAAGAGCTCAGAATATAGGTGTTATCTCTCACAGGGAGAGACCATTCTATGCCTTTTTCAACTTTTCTGGAAGTTTGGAAGCCTTTCTTTCATTTAGATACACACACACACACACACATTCACAGGAAGGGCAAATTTCTGGTCCATTGGGAAACTTGCACAAGACAGAAAGAGCCACAAATTCAATCCCTGAGTCGAAGCCTAGGGAGCAAGGAGGGACAAAGCTTTTTTTTAATCTTGGGCTTGCAATATTGTAGTGCAACAGGATCTTGACCTAGAATGTCTACACATGTTCCCAACAGGTACTTTGATTACATACCACCACCAATCTCCAGGAAGCAACCTCCTCCACATGGAGAATTGCAACAGCTGAGCATGCTGATGCTCATAAAGATAAGACTTATTGGTCAGTCCCCTGTTAGGATGGAATCATATATCTAAAAGTCATCTACTCTAATCCCATTCCTATATCAGGAACTGAGGCTCTGGGAGATTAAGTAAATAACCCAATGTCACACAGGTAGTAGCTTAACTCTAGAAGATGTTTTGGAGGATGTAGACATTCTTCTAGAAAGGAAGTCAAGAAAACTCTTCTATCTCTCCTGTAGTTCTTGCAAATCTGCGAGTACTATATGTTACATGTGTGTGTGAGGGACCTTCACTCTGCAAGGTCCAAATGAGCAGCTCTATGAAATATTTACAGCTGATGTTATCTGCTGCCAGTCATTAGCTGAACCTCACATCCTTCTTGCCACAAAGAGAAGACTATTCATTAATATTTATTCATCTTGATTTGCTTTGTTTAAAAAAAGCCTATTCCATGCTTTATGGGATAATTTTGCACAATGCATAGCTCACTATCAATTGCAGTCTGGCCAGACTTCATAGCCTAAAGCCAAAACCCTCCCTAGGGTTCCCGGGGTCAGATTTACTAAGTGCCTACACAGGCTCTGTGTAATCAGAGCCCAGTCCAGTCACATTTAGAAATTTCTCTTTCCCTTAGGGCTTTCATGCTGTGACTGATATGTCCTAGACGGCCCTAGCCCTGCCTTCTCCCAAATCTGCCTCCTTGTACTGCCTAAATCTTTAGTGACAAGAGGGACCTGATACCTGTCAGGACAAAGGTGAAAGCTTCTGCCCTATCTGTTCCCAGAAATTCAGGATATTTAAGTATAACTCAAAGAATGGAAAACTTCCCTCTTTCCCTCATTTCTGAAAAAAAAAAAGCATCCAAACTGCCAGGGCACATACAGAGAGTACATTAAAATCTAGCACGCCCCTCTCCCCCCCCCAAAAAAAAAAAGAAAAGAAAAAAGTTTTATTTTCTTTCTTCAACACTTGAGAAACTCTAGGTATAACGTGCAATAGACCAAGGTGGCCAGATTCCTGGAAAAAGAGGAAATGGAAGCATTCTGTATTGTCTGTATATATTCTTCTATGAAGGCTTTCTCTGGTTTCTTTTTTTATTGTGATTTGAATTTATGCCTTTCTTCGATATTTGCTATGTGTGGAACTGGTATCGAGTGGAAAAAGGGTCAAGAATGCAGACCTTGGGTCCTCGTTTCCTCCAGTGACGAGAAACAGCAATCAGAAATTAGATTGAACCTAATAATATGTCCTAGACTAAAAATATCAAAGGAAAGACCTTCTGCTTCTCCTCCTGGCAAGATTTAAAGTCTCCTTTGGAGACTAGATAAGATTGTTATGAGAAATAAATAGGAAAATATATACATAATATAAAAAAGCTCAGATAGTGAGTTTTTCCCTTATTTTCCTCAGAACCAAGCCTCCCCCTTGCTTTCCTACTAACTCAAACTAATCTAGCCATCTTCTTTCTTATCCCTTAGTTCCCCTTTAAGTGTTGTCTTCTCTTATTAGAATATAAACTCCTCAAGGGCAGGAATTGTTTTGTTTGGTTGGTTTTGTATCCACAGTATAGCACAGCGCCAGAGACATACTAACAGCTTAATAAACCATTCTCTCTCTCTCTCTCTCTCTCTCTCTCTCTCTTTCTTTCTTTCTTTCTCTCTCTCTCTCTCTCTTTCTTTCTTTCTCTCTCTCTCTCTCTCTCTCTCTCTCTCTCTCTCTCTCTCTCTCTCTCTCTCTCTCATCTGTCCATCTCTGTATCTATCTCTACATCTGTATATCTATCTCCATCTATCATCTATCTCATTATCTGTTTCTCTCTGTCTCTATTTCTATCTGTCTCTGTGTCTCCAGTAACTCTCTCTGTCTATCTCTGCCTCTCCGTTTTCCTCTGTTTCTCTCTCTCTCTCTTTTCCTTTCTCTCTGTGTGGTTCTGCTTCTCTTTCCGTCTCCGTCTCTCTATACGAATGACTTGGTATAGAGGGAGCTGACTTTGGAATCAGGACGGACTGTGCTCAATAATCTCTTCTGATACAAGCTGACTGTGTGACACTGGGTAAGTCACTTAATTTTTCATTGTGTCAAACAACTTGTTAAGATGAGCAGGTGCTAGTTTCAATTGCTACAGAGAGTAACTTCTTTGAGATTTCTCTATTCCAGTGAAAATCACTGGTCTGAGCTCCCACCCACTCTACTGCAATAAACCATATAAACTGTTTAGCAAATTTTAAATCATTGCATAAATGTCAGCTATTATTTAAAACAATAGATTTGAATGGAGCCAGAATCCTTGTATCCTACCTTCAGTTTGGCTTCTCAACCCTTTGGTCTTTTACCTGATTAAATGCAAAGCTGGAGACAACATCTCTTCATTTTCAAACAATCAATAATAAATCAGCAAATCAGGGGCCTTTCCTCTGCCCCTGAAGAAGGTGGAGTGGGTATGTCACTGTAGGAGGCACACAAAAGCATAATACAATGCCTCTTGTCCTGATGAAATCACTTCTCTAATAGGAGAAAAGACTAATACACACAAATTGGCAAGGAAGTAATGCAGGACAGTATATTAAGTGATATATTACTTGACAGAGCTTCTAAATTCTGTAAGGATTGTCTAGGAGAGAGAAGCCAATAATGGGCAAGGGAGTGTTCCTAAAAGATTTCAGGGAAGACATGATCTAGACTTTGAAGGAGATCAGTAGTCAGAGAAGGGGGACGATATTCTAGTTTAGGGATACAACAAAAGTAGAGGTATGGAAGGAAATGAGCGGGGTTTTATCAGGTACTATGCAGAGACCAACCTGATTAAGGAAGTGTTGGAGGATGCCCTCATTTATCACTTACTTTTTCTTATTAGAATCAGCTGTTGTTTCTTTCAAAACTCAGCTTAAGAGCTACACTCCTTTATATACTAAGCCTTTCTGGATCTGCTTCCCCACGCTACCCTAGCTGTTAGTATCTCCCTTTAAAAAATGTACCTTTAATTTATTTTGCATATATATTTGCATATTATTAGGTATATACACACACATATATATAGTGTATAAAATATATATCATAGATATTATATATATATATATATATATATATATATATATATATATATATATATATACAATGAATGGGGATAAGGACCTAGAGTCAAGAAGACCCGAATTAAAATCTAGCCTCAGATACTAGCTGTGTGATCCTGGGCAAGGCACTTAAGTTTGTCTGCCTCAGTTTCCTCTACTATAAGATGGGGACAATAATAATAACACCTATTTCCTAGGGTTGCTATGAGAACAAAATGAGAAAATATTTTCAAAGTGCTTTGTAAACCTAAAATCATTATATTATTGTTGTTGTTGTTGTTAATCTCCCTTGATAGGTTAGGATATTCTTGAAGTTAGGGACTGTTTCATTTTTGAATCTGTAAGCCCAGTGCCTAGCAAAGTTCATGACCCAGTCTAGGAAGTTAATAAAACTTATTGGTTGGCCCATATACTGAATGGTAGAAAATAAAGGGTTGGGTCTATGTTTTATAGAGCCTTGAAAGTCTGAGGAATTGAGGCTTTCTATTTCAAGGCTGGTACTGTGAGAAGACAAAGGAGTCCAAAGGGAGCGACACATTTGTCTCTGTACTTGTTGTAATATGAATCCACATTTTTTCTTCTTCCCTGTGTTAGAAGTAATTCAGGTGGGAGAGCCTAAAGCACAGATCTGACTGTATAACTACTCCTGACTCCCACTACCTCTCAATGAATTCCCATGATTCTTTGTGCCTGTCAGACCAAATAGAAACTCCATGATCTTCAACAGACTTTTATTAAGCACCTATCATGTGCAAGGCAGCTTAGGTTCTGAAGCTCACTAATTTCTCAGGAAATTCCTTTTAATTCAATTCAGCCTTTAGCAAGACTGGGCATAGAATCCAATTTATTTATAATTATTTATTTCTTATTCACTTGGTTAATTTGATTCAATTCATTATCTATTAGGATACTGGATATAAAAAAGCAAAAAAGGATCAATCCCTGCCCTCAAGGAGATTATTGGGAAGAATTTGGGAAGATAAAGTCAGTCAATTAATATTTATTAAGAAGATGGGTGGCTAAGGGCACTGAAGGCCAGAGTTCAAACCTAGATTCAGACATTTACTAGCAGTATGAACCTGGACTAGTCACTTAAACAAGTTTTCTTCTGTTTCCTCATCTTTAAAATGCAGATCACACTAACACCTACTTTCCAGGATTGTTGAGAGAATCAAATGAGAATAATCATAAAAATGCTTAGCACAATGCACATACTAAGTCCTATATATGTGTTATTATTATTACCACGTGCCAATCATTTTAAGTACAAATACAAGCAAAAAGAAAGATAGTTCCTGCCTTCAAAGAATTTACATTTGAATAAAAAAAAAGACAATGCCAAAAAAAAAAAAAAAAAAAAAAAAACGAAAGGGAGAAATTACCTAGCTTGGCTGGATGAGGGGGAAACAGAGAGACCAAGAAGAAATCTGGAGGAGTGCAACCTAGAAGGAAATTAAGAAATGGTCAGTCTAGGTACCTTTCTTAAAGGGAAATTCTAGCATAAGCCATCCAATTTGAGGGAAGGACCCTAGGGGTAGAAAGTACTTCTGAGTTGAGAATTCCAAGGTTTAAATGATTTTCTATGATGAAAAGGTCTCTGGAACAAGGTGGACAAATTCAGAGGAGCACAGCCTGGTGAAAAATGAAGATAGAAGCTGTACACAGATAAAAAAGTAATCACAAAGTATATACAAAAAATGATGCTCAGTGCTTAGCTAAGATTCATCTAGCTTTGATATATAGGATGGATTGGGGTGGTGAGAAATTGGAGTCAGAGAAATTCCTAGGAGACTGGTGTATTCACATTAATTCAGGAGTGGGATCATGAGAATACAATCACTATATTCTCCAACCCCTGCCTCAGTTCCCCCTTTCCCCTTTCCCTCCTCTTCTACTCTGAGCAGGAATGGTCTGTCGTCAAATCCAATATACTAAGGACTCAGGATCTGCCCAGGCTCTAGCAGTGACCTTTGCAGAGAGGAGTTAATGTCAATCCACCAATGTTCAGGAGTGGGAGGAGGGGGATGTGGAAACAACAAGCCACCCATGTGGCCTGGGTGGTGATGCTCAAATGACTTGGGTCTTTAAAGAGCTGCCTGTCTCCATGACTCTGTCATGGTGAAAGGATCTGATCCCCAGGGGGTGATGCATTAAGACTAAACACAGATCGACCTCTGTCTCAGCTCTCTTGCAGATTTGCATGCCATCAAGGTAAAAAATGATGGATAAGGACTGAAGGGCACATCTTTCTATCTCACTTCTTTTCCTTTATCTCATCCCCACCCTTTCATCTCACTCTAGCTCCACCTAAGCCTCCTTCCTGAATTAATTCTGACATGGACAAAAAAGAAAAAGTAGAGATTTATCTCACAGCAGGTACAATGACTTTCTTCTCCATTCTGGGATCCTCTGTTTTCATAGTATCATAGGTATGGAACTAAAAGGGGTCTGCTATTGTTGTTGTTGTTGTTGTTATTCAGTTATGTCTTTCTCTCTGTGATTCCATTTTGGAGTTTTCTTGGTAAAGATACTGGAGTGATTTGCCATTTTCTACTCTAAATCATTTTTACAGATGAGGATGTGGAGGAAAACAGCGTTAAGTGACTGGCCCAGGTGGATTTGAACTCAGAAAGATGAGCCTTTCTGACTTCAGCTCAAACACTCTATCCACTGGGCCACCTAGCTACCCTAGAAGTGGAGGAAAGGGGATGTCTAAGATGCCACATTTTACAGTTGAAGAAACTATCTTATTTGTTTGGGGTCACGCAGCTGTCTGAGGTAGGATTTGAATACAAGTCCTCTTCAATCCAAGTATAGAGTTCTACCCAAACAGAATGTTGTCTTCTTACTGTTACTGACTTTAAGTGGAAATTCTTTTGGTCTGTCTCTCAGTAGTCCTCTCTCTCTCTCTCTCTCTCTCTCTCTCTCTCTCTCTCTCTCTCTCTCTCTCTCTCTCTCTCTCTCTCTCTCTCTGTCTCTCTCTCTTTCTCTTTGTCTCTCTCTTTTTCTCTTTCTCTCTCTTTGTCTCTCTCTCTCTCTTTGTCTCTCTCTCTCTTTCTCTTTCTCTCTCTTTGTCTCTCTCTCTCTTTGTCTCTCTCTCTTTCTCTCTCTTTGTCTCTCTCTCTCTCTTTGTCTCTCTCTCTTTCTCTCTCTTTGTCTCTCTCTTTCTCTTTGTCTCTCTCTTTTTCTCTTTCTCTCTCTTTGTCTCTCTCTCTCTCTTTGTCTCTCTCTCTCTTTCTCTTTCTCTCTCTTTGTCTCTCTCTCTCTTTGTCTCTCTCTCTTTCTCTCTCTTTGTCTCTCTCTTTCTCTTTGTCTCTCTCTCTCTTTTTCTCTTTCTCTCTCTTTGTCTCTCTCTCTCTTTGTCTCTCTCTCTCTCTTTCTCTTTGTCTCTCTCTCTCTCTCTCTGTCTCTCTCTCTGTGTCTCTCTGTGTCTCTCTTTCTGTCTCTCTGTCTCTGTCTCTCTCTGTCTCTCTGTCTCTGTCTCTCTCTCTCTCTCTCTCTCTCTCTCTCTCTCTCTCTCTCTCTCTCTCTCTCTCTCTCTCTCTCTCTCTCTCATTGGTCTTTATCTTTATCTCTCCTCCTTTTCTCCTCACTTTATCCCAACCTTATTTCAGTCTCTTATACAATCTCATACCTAGGCATGGTAGAATTTTCCTCACAGTTGAAGTTTTTTTTTTTTTTTAACAAATGACAAATATGGTTTTTGGGCAACCACCCATAACCTCACAGTTAGGGGCAGTCCTAGAACTATGACTTCATTCTCATTCCCCAAAGGCTCAGGTTGGGAATGGGAACAAAGAAGAATCAGAACAGATTTCACCTGAGGAGATAGCTCTTTTACAGAGCTGAGAGATTTATTTCTCAAACAACTTTTCTGATCAGCTCCTAAGAGCAGAGGCCAATTTTGGGATCATACATAATTCCTGGCATGTCAGCTTCCCTTTGACCATCACTAGGAAGGAGAGGACTGGTTGGGCTGGAGGTGAATCAAGGGGCACGTTTTCTTTGTTTCCTGGGGAATCTGCTATCTAAGGATCTTTGTATTTTCAGCTTTTAATCAAGACTAAGTGGACCCAAGTGAAGGTAGAGGACTCCTTTGGTGGCTCCATAGGGCAGCCAGGATGTTGAGAAGAACATGGACTAAGATCATGTATTCACTGATGATAACCAGTGGTTAGATGCAGGTAGTACCAAGATCTAACTGAATTCTAGAAGATACCAGGCAAATTTGGGAGGAGTAAAAAGGAAAATTTGTAGCTTCTTTAAAAGGTACTCATTTTATGTGATCATTAAGGGCTGATCACTGCTTAAATTCAGAGATTTAGAATTGGAAGAAACCTCAAAGACAATCTTGTCTCTCTCTTAGGATGTAGAGATGATAAAACAGAGGCTAAAAGAGCTTCAATAATTTTCTAGTAGTAAATAGCAGAATCTGAATCAGATTTTCTAATTCTAACTCTCCTTCCACTACTATACTGCTAAGCAAATTGCTACTGGATTTAAAAAATTTTTTCTTGCTACCCAGGTTTGGACTCGGGGGTGTACTAGTAAATGTTTAACAAATGGCTTTCCAAAAAACATGCTTTCAAGTTGAATTTGCATCAGTAAGACTTTTCTCCATCTTTTTCAACAAAATGCTATATCAAGTCTTGATCTGTAGTGTTTGTCAGTTTCCAAGGTGTGAGTGCTTGTATTGAAAATTGAACAATTGGCTCTCACACTCCAGCCTGGATCTTCCTGAAGTGCTATCCTTTCAGAACACAGATGAGTTAGGTGAGCCATAGATATTTTTTTCACTCCTGTCCATTCTTCACACAGCTACTTAAGTGATTTTCCTAAAGCACAATAGTACAAAAAAGGTGGTCATATCTATTCTTTTACCTCAACCTCATAATAAAATCCAATGACACTATCCATCTTCGGGAAAGCTCTTCACAACATGACTCCAACCAATAATATTACTTCTCTGGAGCTTCCCTCGCTCACATACTTTCTAGTCCAAACTGATTATTTTTGATATTCCTTACATGGTACTCCATTTCCCCTTTTTATGATTTTGTGCTGATTGTGTCCAGTACTAGAATTCACTTCCTTCTTTCCTCTGACTTTTGGAATAGCTGAGACTTTTAAAGATTTGGATCTAACAATACTTTTGAAATGAAGCCTTTTCTAATCCTCCGGAGAGTCCCTTTCCCCACTAGCGTATTTTCCTACTTTCATATTTCCCCCCATGTTTTTGTAAATGCTTATCTATATACGTGTTGCTTCCCCTGATGGAAAGGAATATGCTTCTGTTTTTATTTTTCTTTGTATCTCTACTTGTAGCATAGAATGCCTGAAACATAGTAGGTATTTAATAAATTTTGTTGATTGATTGATTCTAATCAAGGATTTATTCAATATTGAAAGTTATGAATTGGTTAGCATGAGTATTTAAACTAATCAGTTATTAACCAATGAATAAGTAGTAATTTTTGAACATATAATGAATCTAATCTCCAAAAATCATTATATAGTAGTTTTCAGGGATAGCCCTTTTCATAATTAAACCTTGCATTTGTATAGAGCCAGAAAATGCCATAAGATTTGATTTGCAATCAGAGGACCTAGGTTCAAATTTGTCTCTGTTATTTACTGGGTGAATTTGGGGTAATTCCTTTAAACCTTGCATTTGTATAGAGCCAGAAAAATGCCATAAGATTTGATTTGCAATCAGAGGACCTAGGTTCAAATTTGTCTCTGTTATTTACTGGGTGAATTTGGGTAATTCCTTTTGTCTCAGTTTTCTTTTCTGTAAAATAAGTGGACTGGATGGAAATGACCAAATGCAATTCTAAATCTAAGCTCCCATAATCCCATATTCCCCAATTTCTCCTTGTTGTCTACCAGTTAAATTCAATCTCCTTCACGTGGAATCCTAAGTCTACCAAATGTCATACTGTTCCTCTTTGTAAACTTTATGCTGTAACCACACAAGATTATTGTCATTCCTCAAATCTACGCTGACCTTCAATCATCTCCTAACCCCACCAAGTGAAGTCCTTGCTATCCTTTACAACTCATTTTCAATCCCACCTCTTCAATGAAGTCCAAATGTTTCTTTCTCCAAGTAGGTACTTCTTTGTATGGTACTTCATTTTATGTTTTTCATTTATCACTTCATCTTGGAGTTATTTGGATTGGATTCAATGGTTTCTAAAAGTATTTTTTCACTCTGAGATTCTTAGATTCTATTTATGTATTTCATCTACTTGGTCATAAGCTCCATTAGGGAAGAAACTATATCTTGTATGTGGGTTTTAGTTGACTTTGAGCTCAATGTGAGTCAGCAGTCAGAAAAGATAATGCCATATTTAATTAGTATTAAGAGGTGCCAAATGTTCAGAATGTGGGAGGTGATGGCTTCACTGTAATCTGCCACAGTGAGACCACACCTGGAGAACTGAGTTCCATTTGATATGTCATATTTTAGAACTTTAGAAACCAATGAGATATTTTAGACCTCAATGAGCTAGCCTATCAAAAAAGACTAAGATGGTGAAAAGTCTCAAGACTGTATTATATAAAGATCATTTAAAAGCAATGAGGGATTCATAGCTCATAGAAGATAAGACATCAAAGTCTAAGTATTTGAAGAGGAGGGATTTTTAGATTGCTTTAATTTGATCTGAGAAGGAAACATTAGAAGCAGTGGGAATGAGCAGGGCTAATTTCTCAACATCTAATGGCACTGTTAGGATAGGTTTTCCAAGGGTGACTTTGATGACTCAGGAGGAGAGGGTGAGACTGATGACTTTGTGCAATTCTGCTTCACTTAAATTAATTTCACACAAAGTCAAGACAATACTCCTGAAGTCAATGGTACTCTTTCAAAAGGAAGGAAAAACAATAATACCCCAATTTTCTCCTCAAGGTTCTAGGGCTTAATTTCTAGAATTGTCTCTAATGTCCCTTCCCTGCTCCTTGATTTCCACTGATCATCAGTCAATAGACTCAATACACCTTTTTGCAAGATCTAGATGGTGACTTCTTAGAAGACATTTCTGCATAGGTAGAGATTTCACTTGATGGCTCTGAAGATACTTTTCAGGTCTAAGATTCTCTCCTATTCTTTTTCTACAAGGAAGAAGGACAATAATTTATGCTGAAGCTTAAAGAGTAAGTTTGGCACATAATAAACCCTTAATAATTACTTGCTTATTTTGAATAGTAAGTATTCAACAAATACTTTCTACATGACCTATAAAACAGGAATCATTGGTGAATGAAAGATTGGATTATTGAGTAGATAGATTCATTTGTCTAGGCTAGGTTTAGGGATGTCCTGTTTAGAGACTGATAGATGGATTAGTTGACCTTTGGAGGTGACTTTTAGTGAAGGGATTTTTATGTTGGTAAGAAATCTACAAAAGGGTAAGTCATCTTCCTGTCTAGAATGACTATTTACTTCTTCAGTACTGTCTGCTAATCAGTTCAATTCTCTTTAAAAACCCTGTTCTAAATTCCATCATTGACCAAGGAAATCTTTATTTTTTTAATTTATTTTTTTTATTAAAGCTTTTTATTTACAAAACATATGCATGGGTAATTTTTTAACATTGACCCTTGCAAAACCTTCTGTTCCAAATTTTCCCCTCCTTCCCCCCATTCCCTCTCCTAGATGGCAGATAGTCTAATACATGTTAAATATGTTTAAATATATTTTAAATCCAATATTTGTGTACATATTTATACAGTTATCTTGATGCACAAGAAAAATCAGATCAAGAAGGAAAAAAAAAACCTAAGAAAGAAAACAAAATGCAAGCAAACAACAACAGAAAGAGTGAAAACCTTATGTTGTTGACCAAGGAAATCTTGTTTTACTCAGAGCCAAGGAGGGAATAAATGGATTATGGCTTTTGTCTCTTAGGAAGAAATTAGCTTTACTATATCTATTCTGTACAAGTAGTTTTGGTTTTGAGGTTGTTGTTCAGGCATTTTAGTCATGTCTTATTCTTTGTGACCCCATTTGGTGTTTTCTTAGCAAAGATCCTGGAGTGATTTATCATTTCTTTCTCCAGGTAATTTTACAGATGAGAAAACTAAGGAGGAAAAAAAGTTGAAGTGATTTGCCCATAGTCATACAGCTAGGAAGTGGCTGAGGCCAGATTTGAGTTCAGGAAAATGAGTTTTCTGACTCTAGGCCTAGAACTCTATTCACTGTCACCTTATGTTTGTTTGTCTAATCTGAATTACAAGTCATACTTTAAAGTTTTGAAGAGAACACTGAACTTGGACTCACTATTTGTTGCCATTAAAAATTAGGTATATTGGAGCAGCTAGGTAGCTTGATGGATAGAGCACCAGCTCTGAAGTCAGGCAGACCTGAGTTCAAATCTAGCCTCGGACACTTAATACTTCCTAGCTGTGTGACCCTGGGCAAGTCACTTAATCCCAATTGCCTCAGCAAAAAAAAAATATATATATATATATACATACATACATACATATATATATATATATATATATATATATATATATATATATATATATCACCTCATCTTTTGGGGGCCTTATTTGTAAAATGAGGGGATCAGATTAATGTATTTCTAAAATTCCTTCTAATCTCTATCCCAATATCCTTATAAGTTTGCAGACTTTTCTACAACTTTTTTTTTCTTTTTTTCTTAGTTAACTATCTTGGGAAATTAAGACTTTTATCTTTTTATTTTGTCCTAAACCATGTAGCCAAATGACACATTAAGAAAATAAATGAAAAAAAAAAAGAGATTTCTGGATCTGGCCTTGCTGAGAGGAGACATTGCCTCAGTAGATAAGTGGGTAAGTAAGAATTGCATATACAAGTCTTGTTCTTCACCCCTACTCTGAAGGGATTGGTGGCCACAGAAGGGAGAGGAGAGGAGTTAAGCAGAGGTAGTAGCATAAGACAGTGGAAAGAATGTTGGTTTTGCAGAAGATCTGACTGCACCTCTTAACTCTGTTACTGATTGACTGTGTAAATATGCATACCATTCCCCCCCTAGTCTTAGCCTCAGTTACCTTGCTAAATAAATGGGTTGCAGTAGATGGCAATGGGGGCAATTAGGTGGTACAATAGTGCATAGAGGACCATGGACCTGGAGTCAGAAAGGCTCACCTTCATGTGTTCAAGTCCGGCCTCAGACACCGACCAGCTGTATGATCCTGAGCAAGTCACTTCATCTTGTTTGCCTCAGTTTTCTAATATGTAAAATGGGAGGAAGGGAATGGCAAACCACCCCATTATCTTTACCAATGGGGTCACTAAGAGTGGAACACAGCTGAAAAGCAACTGCATAATGAACAGGTGACATCTAAAATCCCTTCCAGCTCTTTTCTTTTTATACTCTCCCTACTCTCCCGGCTCCTGTTCATAATTTCTTGCATTTCCTCCCATTTCCTCTCTACTAGTTCAAAATCTATATATAGATTTCTTCCTAGGTCTAGATGATGACTTTTGTCTGAGGATCATAGAATCATAGATTTAGAGCTCCTAGGTGGTACAGAGCATATAGAGCATTGGACCTAGAGTTTAAATCATATCTCAGACATTCACAAGCTGTGCGATCCTGAACAAGCCACTTAACCTCTGTTTATCTCAGTTTCCTCATCTGTAAGAAGAGGATTAAAAATAGCACTTACCTCTGGGAACATTGTGAGGATCAGATGAAGCACTAATTGTAAAGTCTATAGTATAAGGCCTGGACATAGTAAATGCTGTGTAAATATTAGCTACTACTACTACTACTACTATTATTATTATTATTATTATTATTATTATTATTATTATTATTAAAACTGGAAATGACCTTAGAGGTCATCTGGCCTAAACCTTTCATATTTGTTTTTAGGTGAGAAAATTGAAACCCATAAAGATTAATTGACTTGGTCTCCCAGGCCATTCATATAGTAAAGTACCAAGCCTTGAATTTGAACCTAGAGTATCTGCTGCCAATTTCATTGCCTTTGCAACTACCTTGAACTCCTTTTTAACCAGTCCCAGACTACAATGATTATCACTAACAAATATTCTATCTCAATCTTTTATATAAAGTCTAAACCATAACCACTTTGCATTAGTATTGCCTTAGAATTATTCTTAGATTTTTCCCCCCCAAGCATCTTCCTTTTGACATGACTTTCCAAGAGTCTGGTTTCTGAGCCCCATTAGGGTTCTCACAGCCCCATCACTCCACGGGGCACATAGTAAGTATCCCATCCTTTCTCATCTAATGGTTGATATGGCTTCTTTTCCCCAATGTTTCCCCACCCCCATCCCCACCCTCAAGGCTTCTTGGCAGCAGTCTGGAGTGTTAAATCCACAAGAATTCTCATTCTGTCTCACATTTCAGGGGGCCTTTTTCAGGGACTGTTGTTCCTTAGGAGGGGCAAGGCAGGTGCTGGAGATGTGCTGGGGCTAGAGGGACTGAGGAGGCTGCTTGGGCTCGGGGATTTGCAGCCTCAGAGAGGAGGAGAAGGGAAGGCTTTTCCAGCACGCAGGGCCCAAATGCCTGTCAGTCCTGCCTTTAGCCCAGAGGATCCTTCTTCAGCTCCTCCTCTTCTTGGAGGCTCACAAGCCATATTCCAGCCTCAACAAATTCCATAATCGCCTGCTCACATTCCCCTTTTATTCCAAGCCTATGATCTCAGATTCCCATTAGCATTTATCAAATCCATGAAAATGTCCCCCTCCTGTCCCCCAGGGGGAGGCTTCATGGGGGAGGGGAGTACGAGAGGGAAGTGGGGCGCCTAATAAGATTTCTCGCTGGCTAATCTGTCGCCGGAGGCAAACATGAGCAGCCTTGGGCTCCCAGATCACTCCGTGATAGATGCTAGCTGGCAATGTTACTGCTCAAATTGGGGACTAGGTCTGGATGTTACTTGCATTCTGTTTGTCCCGGAAGTCTAGACTACTCCTTGACTCCTGGGTGCTTGCACACACTCTGGCCCTGTATCCTGGAAAGTTAGCTAAGTATTATCAAACCCTGCATCCCCAACCTCGGGATTTTATTGTTGTTATTGTTGCTAAGTTGTTTTTTTGAATCTCTAGAGACTGATGTGATCCTGAAAACAACAACAACAACAACAACAACAAAACATTAACTTTGAACTCAAAGGACTTACAGTAAAATCTATTAACTCATTCACTAACTGAGTGACTGTTGGCACCTTAAGTCATTTCTCTGGGTCTCAGTTTCTTCATCTGTAAAATTAAGTGAATGAGAGTACCAGTTCTAACCTCCTTAGAAGAATTTACAGTCTGTTTAGGGAGGTAACAGGTGTGTGCTTGGAGCAATTGAAGTGAACAATAAGGCAATGTTTATGCAAATAAAGGTAGTGTGATGACAGACTTTGTATTAAAGAGATATGGAAAGGTGCTTTCCAATTCTGGATCTAGAATTTCCCTTTCTCTGCTATTCTCTCTCTGCCCTATTTCTTTCTTCCTCCCCCAAGAAATTTTGATCAAGGTTAAGTCATTCTCCACTTCTCCACCAGAGGGTCCAGAGGGAAAATTCCAGGGGTGGCTGGCCATGAATTCTCAGCCCTTCCTATTAAGGAGAATGGGCCCCCTTCTCAAATTTCTATTCATCCCTGAGAAAATGTTTCAGTGGTCAGAGGTTTTGTTATGGTGCTGAAGGCGAGTAAATGATTCCTTTCACCAGGGAACCTCTGACAACCATCACTTCCCTCCTGGCCCCAGCCCTAAATGGGCTTACTTCTCTCTAACTCCAGCCCACATATGCACACCCCTTATTTTTCTGTACTAAAAGCAGTGTCTCTCTTTGGGGGGGTTGTCTTGCAGGCATCTCTGAGCCCAATTGGGAAAGAATAACCCTATCCTGCTTCCTCAACATTTTCTCCTTCCAACTTTTCCAACTTGATGAAGGCTCAGACCCAAAGCTTCCAATAACAGATGGGAGGCTGTCATTACATGTTACTGATACATGTAGTCGCTTCAGTCTCAGACACGCCAACAAACCCAACCGCACTCATAATTTTTCCTCTGTTCCCCATCCCATGCCAAGAGCAAAGCCAGCTTTGGCAAAGCATAAAAGTGCAAGCTTTCTAGGGGCATTTTATGTAAAACATGCCATGATTGCTGGTGAACTGGGGAAATAAAATATTTCTGTTTTTATCAGAAAAGAGAATCTGGTTTCTCTCTAGGTTCCTGGGGAAGAATTAAAGCTGGAGGCCCAAGAATATCTCTCTTGATTTGGGTGGTATGATTTTGTTTGATGGAGAAAGAAAGTTGTATAACAGAGATTGTCTCCTTAATCTTCCAAAACTCTGTGAAACCACAGAGTTGTCATGGGATAATGGGGTTAGAACTGGGAAGGAATTTTAGAGGAATTTTAGAGAATAGTCCCCTTCATTTAATAACTGAAGAAACTGAGGCACCGAGAATGAAGGGTAGTAAGTCATAGGTTTTGTGCCAAGGTTTTCAGTGTTCTCCCTACTGTACTTCAGATAATAATTGCTTGGAGAAGTGATTGCATTGCTTAGAATCATGTGACCATAGAGAGTTAGACTTAGTAGGATCATAGGCTTCTAGAAGCAGAAGTTTCTACTCCAAGAGTCTGGTCCCCAGAAAGGAGAGACTTCCTTAGGTAATGATGGAGTTAAGTCTAAAACTGTTTTGAGATTATGGGTATGGAAATAATTTGCAATAATCTGTTTGAGAGCCTAGAATTAATGTTTTAGAATGGGATTGGACCTGCAAAATCTTCTGGCATGTCCCAGTTATTCATGTCAAAAAGGTACCTGGGTCAGGTAGGTGTCATAGTGGCTAGAGATCCAGTCCTGGAGTCAGGAGAATCTGAGTTCAAATCCAGCCTCAGACACTTATTGGTTATATGACCTTGGGCAACTCACTTCACCCCATTGCCTCTAAAAAAAAATCAAAAAAGCTAGGTGGCTTAGTGGATAGAGTACCAGCCCTGAAGTCAGGAGGACCTGAGTTCAAATTTGGCCTCTGACACTTAACATTTCCTAGCTGTGTGATCCTGGGAAAGTCACTTAACCCCAATTGCCTCAGCAAAAAAGCAAAAAAAAAAGTACCTAAGACCTACTAGAAAGGAATAATTTTTAAAAGTATGTTAAGTCATAGTAATAAATAATAAAAAAATGAATCTCAGGAAGGAAATTATCTGGGTTTAAATTCTGCCTCTCATGCAAACTGGCCATGTGACTTTTAACCTCTCAATGTCAGCTCATGGTCATCATCTATGACTATAAATTTCAGAGCAGGTGTTACTTTGTATTGTTACAATGACCACAGAACTACTCCAAAAATCATTTGGAAAGCACTTTTTTTTTCTTTCTTTATTCTTTTATTCTTTCTTTTTTTCTTCTTTTCTTTTTTCCTTCCTTTCTTCCTTCCTTCCTTTTTATCTTTGTCTATCTATCTATAAATTATTTCCTTTTTTTAAACAATCATCCTATGAGGCAAGTGATATTATCCTTCTTTCATATGAAGAAACTAGACTCAGAGAGGTTAAGTAATTTTCTTAAGGTCACATAGTTATTAAGAATCTGATGTGAGAATTAAACCCACTCCAACTCCTGCACCTTCTCCCTTATGCAACATGGCCTTTATTGAATGCATTTTTAAAGAAGACCCAAAACCTGATGGAGTTGTCCATTTCAAGGTTTACCAATACTTTAAATCTGTAATTTTTAAAAAAAGGTAAGTTTACTTTCTCTTGGTTCTTTTAAGACCAAATCTAAAAATGTACCAGAATTTACTGAATGAGACTTGCTGCATGCTTAGCTCTGTTTCAGGTGTTTTGCTAGCATTTAATAATAAAAGCCAAGATTTATAAAGCATTGTAAGGTTTGCAAACACTTCACAAATATTATCTTACCTTATCTTCACAACAACCCTGAGTGGTAGGTATTATTATCACTCCCATTTTATAGATGAGACAAACAGATTAAGTGATTTGCCCAGGGTTTCACAGCTAGCAATACTTTAATTCAGTTCTTCCTGATTCTGAATCTAGCCCTCTGTCTATCATGTGACCTAGCTGCCCAGCAGAAGTATACAGATTTTCAAAGGGCATTTGATAATGTTCCAGCTAGAGAGACTTTAGGATTATGCTCTCTATTATTATTGTCCAGATGAAGAAAATGCTGACCCCCATCCCTGTTTTCCAAGTATTTTTTTTCTTAATTTGTTTGAGGAGCAAGAATATATGGCTCTAGATAGAAATCTCTACAGTCAAGTGTTGAATTGTGTGCTATATGGTGATGAAAAATTTTGCCAAAAGAGAAGATTATTGCATGTGGGATTATTTAGGGAAGTCTTCATGGATCAAGTGGGATTTGAATTGCCTTGAACTATAGGTAGGATTTGGATGGAAAGAGAAGAGAAGGGAGAACATTGTACACAGGGAAAAAGTATGAGCCAGAATAAGAAGGCAAAATGTGTTGAGTGTGAATGTGTTGACATGGTCAGGCCTTAGCTGAATTGTACTTTAAAAGCATCCCAAATACACGAGGATAGGTACTCCAGCATTATTTTGTCCTCTACTCTTTCCAGAAATCTTAGAAATGAGGCATTTTTCATTCTTTTCCTGACCCTACCTCCTTTAATCCTCTCTGTGTATTAGAGCTGGAAGAAAACTTAGAACTCATTTAATCAAAAATTCTTATTTTAAAATGAGGAAACTGAAGCTCAGGGATGTAGAGTAACTTGCTCCATGTTACAAAGGCAGTAGGTTACTGATTTTTAATGACATCCCTTTTACAGACACTACATTTCAGTCAATATGGCAGACTTGCTTACCCTCTTATATGACATTCCATTTCCATTTCCATGTAATATAAACTTCCTAAGAATCAGTGTCTTTGTGTACACATGGCACATACTAGGTGCTTTATAAATGTTTATTAGATTGAATGGACTTGAACCTAAGTTTAGATTTTATACCCACTCAACTAATGCTCCTCCTATTACATTATACTATACTGGGTCTCTTAGCTTTCAGTTAGCTTTTTCTGTCCTCCTTCAAAAGCCTCCCTGTCAAGCAGCCAGCTGCAATTTGTAAGCAAACATTTCAGAGCAATAGTGGGAACTATTATTTAAAGAAGTCTTTTTTATAATGCTTGAAATGCCTGAAACCACCCACCTTCTAATTTATCAGTTCCATAAATTCTCATTTCCATATAATGTATTTTCCTTAGAGAAAAGCACACTTGTCAAGAAATCTAGTCCTTGATGAACCTCCAGAGCAGGAGACACCAAATGTTCATGGGAGGTTTGTCTGAATTTCCCCTCAATTCTTGTCCTCATATTTCTGAGGCTGAAGCGCTATTATCCTGGGGATGATGACAGGCTCAGGAGAGACTCCAGATTACTTGGTCTTCATTTTGACCACGACTTTTAACTGGTTGGTTCCCCATTAGCCCTAGCAAAAGGGGAAGGTGATTCACATAATTCTCAGAAGGCTGGGAGACCCTTCTTATGACTTTTGTTCAGAGGCAGCAGTAATCCAGGAAGCCTGGGGACTTTGAGTGTTGGTGATTTAGAAAATCATATG
The DNA here is from genome assembly GCF_048593235.1 of Sminthopsis crassicaudata. NCBI lineage: Eukaryota > Metazoa > Chordata > Mammalia > Dasyuromorphia > Dasyuridae > Sminthopsis > Sminthopsis crassicaudata. Next base: position 105,674,614 of record NC_133620.1, read on the forward strand.
TTTAAGCAAGGAGTCAGCATACTGCTGTTTGAGGGACCTTTAAACCATTATTTCTAAATAAAGGGGGGAAATAATGAACACTTTGCATGAGGGTTTTTAAATGATACACATTACCCTTTCAGGCCATGGGATTGTGTTCTATGCTTCTACATGATGAACATTTTTGCATGTTCTTTTCTCCCACAATACCTCTTTATGCTTCAGAATTGAGTGTTTGCTGAATAACATCTCCTAAATAAAAGGAGAAAGAAGTCAGCTTGTGGTACATCACTATCCCCAACTGGGCCCTTTGGTTGTAACAGGAAGCTATGATCAGGCTTGTCTCATATTACTCCAGAACAGGAATTTGTTTATATGGTGTGATTTGAAAGGTGCTGAAAAGCAACTCTTATTCTTTCCTAAAATCACGGAATCAAATTTATAGGTGAGATCCTAGTAGTCATCTAATAAAGAAGAACTGAGTTCAAATCTAATTTCAAATACTTACTAGCTATGTGATCCTGGGTAAGTTGTCTTAGTTATCCTAGTATATAATGAGGGGTAGCAGTAATACTCTCAGGGTTGTTGTGGGTACCAAATGAGGCAATATTTTAAAGTACTTAGCACAGTGGCTGGGTTATAGTTGGTACTATCCATTTAAAGGTTTATCCCTTTCCTTTCCTTTCACCTAATGCATGTCTCTTTTGCAACATTCATGGCAAGTATTCATCCAATCTGTGTCCCAAAAATCTCTATGGCTTCAGATCCCTCAAAAACTGACTTAAACTTCTTAAACTTGCATTATTGGAATTTAATTCATAGAATCAAAGATTTTCAAATTACTTCAGAATTTCCAGTCTAGTCTAGTCTAGTCTAGTCTAAACCCATTTCTTCCTCACCCCCATGCAATCAGGTTTAAGTAACTTCCTTAGAGTCACATAGTGTCAAATGTCTCAAGACAGAATTGAAATCAAGACCAGTGCTCTATACACTGTGACACTTAGCTGACCCACGCCTATCATTTTAAAAATGAAGTAACATAAGTTTTTTTGTTTTAATCATTTCAGTTTCTAGGAATCGCCTGTGAAAGTATCATTGCTCAGGATAGAATAATACATTGTCTTTGTTTATTTAGTCATATTCAACTCTTTTAGAGTAGGAGTTTTTTTTTTTTTGGCAAAGATACTAGAGCAGTTGGCCGTTTCCAGTTCATTTTACATATTTGGAAACTGGGGCAAACAGGATTAGGTGACTTGCTCAGGGTCAGACAGCTATAGTAACTGTCTGAAGGTGGATTTGATTGAACTCAAGTCCTCTTGATTCCAGGGATGGTGCTCTGTGCACTGTACCACCTCATTGTCAGGGTAAAACATTAAGGTTTTGTAAGTCACAAAATCATCGAATTTCACATAAGTCAGAGAATCCCTCTTCACAACATCCTGACAGTTCATTGATCACCTTACCCAGATGATTCACAAATTGATAGATCGAGCCCTCATCTCTCTCCTGAAGTCCAGCCTCACACTGTCTATAGCATATTAAACATCTCAAACTCAATATGGTCAAAACAGAACTCATTTTCTTCTCTGCTAAGCCTCTAAACTTAGCCACCTCTCTTGAGGGTATCTTCATTTTTCTAGTCACTCAAGTAATCTTAAAGCTATCTTTGATTCTTCCTTCACCTTCATCTTCAATATCTAATCAGTTGTGGAGTTTTATGAATTAAATCTTGCACACATTTACTTCTTCATAAGTCCACATCACCTCTTACCTGCCCTATTACAATAACATTCTTACTACTCACAGAACTTCTAGTTTCTCCACTCTTCTCCAAATAAATTCCATTGGCTTTCTGTTATTTCTGGGATCAAATATAAAATTCTCCATTTCGCTTTTGAAACTCTTTATAACCAAGCCCATTCCTATATTTCCTTTTTTTCTTATAATCCTTATTGTGATCCATATATTCCATGACCAGGTCATACTGGCCAAATTGCTATTCTTCTCAAGTGGCACTCACTCTCTCAGTTCTGTGCCTTTGTATCCACTGACCCTCATTCTCTAAATGTTCTTTCTCCTCACCCTTATCTATGGCTTCCTTCAAGTCATAGCTCAAATGCCTTCTTTTACCTGCATCTTTTCCTGATTTCTCCAGCTGCAAGTGCCTCCTTGTAAAAGACTTCCTTTCATCTTTTGTATATATCTATTTGTACATGGGTCTTGAATATGTTGTCTCTCCTATTAGAATGCAAGCTCTCTAAGACAGGGACTGTTTTGACTTTTTATTTATATCCTTAGCACTTAGCATTGTGACTAGAAGGCAGTAATACTTTAATAAATGCTTGTTGATTGATTAATTAATCATTAGCTTCCTTCAAGGGGAACCTCAGATGCTGGGTCCTAGAAGAAACATTTCTTGATCTCTCCAGTTAAGTACTTTTCCCCCTTCAAATTACTGTTATTTATCTTAGTTCATATTATATCTTTTCAATAGAATGTAAGGTACTTAAAGTTGAGTATAGGCTTTTTTTCTTTTGAATTTGTGTCTCTAGCATCTAAGCACTTTTTAAAATGCTTGTTGATTGACTAATTGATAGATTTGTAACACCTACCATGACAAAGTTTTATTGAATTGAATTGTACCTCACATAAATGATCATCCATGGCACAACTGTGAAAGACTTAGCAGCTCTGAGTGATACAATGATTCAAGACAATTCCAAATGACTCATGATGAAACAAGCTATCCACCTCCAGAGAAAAATGATGAACTCTGCAAATTGAAGCATGATTGTATCACTTTATTTTTCTTAGTTTTTGTGCTATTGCAACTATGAAAATGTGGTTTGTATAACTTCACATGTATAATTGATATCATGTTACTTGTCTTCTCAATGGGTAAGGGCAGGAATGAAAGAATTTGAAACTCAAAAATTTAAAAAGAGTAAATGTTTATAATAAATAATAACTTAGGAGATTAATCATCATCCAGCTTTCAATAAAAGATATTCAATGGGGGGAACTGTTTCTTATGAAAGATCCCTTCCTTGAAGCTATTGAACAGTTTTGCAAGTTTTTTCTTACCTTAATCCAAACTCTACTTTTTTTTTTCAATTTCTATCCACTGTTCCTTCTTCTGTTCTATTCCAACCCATAGAATAAGCCTAATCCCTCTTCCTCATGACAACCTTCAAGTAGTTAAAGCTAGCTATTGAGCTCCATGTATGTCCTTCTCTTTATCCTCATATGGCCTGATCCTGTGGTCCTTTACCATCTCTACTCCCCCTCCCCTGAATTCACTCCAGTTAATCAATGTCTTTCCTGAAATGTAATGCCCAGAACTTATCCAAAGGCGTCCCTTCCTTCTTTTAGGCCTCCAGTAATGCAGTGTAAGATTGTGTTACATTTTTGGGATGCCATGCTGCCCTTTTTCCTCACATTGAGTTTGCAGGCCACTAAAACTGCCAGGTTACTTTCAAAGGAAATTAATCATGCCTCTTTCAGGTCCATAATGCCTTAGCACAGATTAGTCTGCCAAATAGACATCTGAGAAGAATGGTTAAGATGAAATGGAACTCAGGACAAGTCAGTTTTGATTTAGTATACGATGGGGAAAGGTTTAGAGTGGGAAAAGGAAATTTGAGACCACAAGGCTCTTTGTGATTTTTGGTATGAACTTTCTGCCTCAACAAACACAAATAAAACAATGTACTTATACTGTTCTCTGCTTGATCTAACTCCTTGGAGCTACTTTTTAGATTTTTATTGAATAAAAGTTTTCTCCTCCCTGACTCCTTATAATTTTTCCATCTGTAATATATATATATATATATATATTTTTTTTTTTTTGTGTGTGTGTGTATATGTGTGTGTATACATACATTTCCATATATACATATATAAGCATATGTACATGCATTTCCACTTATAAATATATTTATAGAATAGATTGTATTATACTGAAATATGTAGCATCAATTATTTTTCCATTATTTCCCCCCACCTTTCCCAAAGGCAAATGTTTGTAAAAGAAATCTTGACTTTTCTGAGGGCTAGGCAACCTTCATCTGACTCTCTTTTTGACATAATGCAAAGGGTCCTGGGGTTTGCAGTTCAAATCTTATCATCTATCTGGATTTTGGTTTCCTTATCCATTATTTCCCTTACCTTTTTTGAAGGAATGCTGGATTAGATGATCTATAAAGTTCCTTTCATAACCTAAAGCTACGATCCTATGAAATGGTAGTCTGCCATTCTCTTTTACATGTTGGCCACTTATATTTTAAAACCGCATTGATATAAGATGTCATCCTAGATCTAGAACTTGAAGAGAATACAGAGGCCATCTGTCCAGCCCCTCAATTTACAGATGAAGAAATGCAATTGTAGGGGCATTTTTGGGACTGGTCTAAGGTCATGAGGACAGGGAATTGCAGGGTTTCACCTATATCAGATGTTAACTCCTTTATTTTCATCCAAGAGTTGTAAAAACAGGACTTGTTTTTATTATCTTTCTAAGAGAGAGGGACCATCAGTTTTGTTCTTTTTTTTTTTTTTCTGTTCCTATCCCACCACCTCCACCATGGAAACTTTACATTGCTGATGTTCTAGGTAGTTTAGGGCATGACATCTTCATGTTTTTCAGAATAAAGCCCTGGGGGGCCATGGGCAACTGGGATGAGCAATGTAAGGGCACTGGTTACCAGAAGGAGGTTACTTCAAGTGGGCAGAAGGTGATAAAGGGAAAAAGTAGAACAGGCCAGAGATAAATCTGATCTATTCCACAGTTCTGATCAAAAGTATCCTGGGTAGTATGGCTCCTGTACTCCTGAGGCTGGAGATACCAGCAACTTCACTGCTCATTGTAACTCTCCAGCTCCTACAGAAATAGGTTTTCAAAGTGGAGTGGTCCCTGCTTGGGAGAATTGTTCTGTGTGCCCTTACACACAAGAAGAAGGGAAAAAAATAATGACATGTTAGTGTCATAAAACCAGGGTTTGGGGTCAGTTTGGCCAGAGGGGAGAATTTAATTGCAAAGCTCCCATGTCTCAAATGCCTTAGGCTAGAAATCATAGAGAAAGAATAGAACACATAAATGTTGATTGTGTGTGTTTATGTGGGAAGCTATAGTGATGGAGGTGTGGGAGATTGGAATTAGAATGAAAGAGGTAGCATTTTCTCACAACAAGTCTTCTGAAGAAGAAAGCCTCAATTTTTCTAGGCTCCCAAAAGGAGAAGAAATATGCTATACTACCCTGAAAATTATTCCTGAAAAAGATACCTGATTCTCCAGAGTCCAGTCTTGGGATGTATGAGGGATCACAGACTGAGAATTGTAAATGATCTCGGAAGGTATTGAGTCCAACACTCTCAATTTATAGATGAGCAACTAAGATCTTGGAGGATATTTAAATTAACCACAGTCACACAGGTAGTAAATATCAGAGGCAAAATTTTAGTCCAGTTTCATTGATCCCAGAATCATGTTTTTTGCACAGTTTTAGTGGTATGCTTTTTTTTTTTTTAACATTGCAAACATTTATAGTCACTGTATCTTGAAACAAAGTACAGCAACTAATAGTAAAATGATCTGGAAAAGGAAATGGCAAACCACTCTAATATTATGGCCAACAAAAGCCTAGATATAGTCACAAAGAATAAGACAGGACTGACATGACTGAATAACAACAAAAAGGTATAACTGAGTCAAAGGGCATGCATTGTGCAGTAACTTTTTATATTATAATTCTAAATTACTTTCCAAAATGATTGTACCCATTCAAAGCTCTACCAACCTGTTTTCCCACAGCACCTTCAACATGTGCATTTTCCATTTTTGTCATATTGGTCAATCTGATTGGTATGACATGGAATCTCAGAAATGCTTTAATTTTCAGTTATCTAATTAGTAGTGATGGGAGAAATTTTTCCACAGATAGCCTAGTGTACAACATTTTCCCAGCTACCCAGACTTGAAATCTTAAAGTCATCCTTAATACTTTACTCACTGTCCCTGCCCCAAATAATCAATTTCCTAATTTCTACTGTGTCTCTCTTTCCAATGCATTTCACAGGTATTCATTCTCAGTCACACTGCCTTAGCCTACACCCAGGCCTGTATCATCCCTTAAATGGTTTCTTTGACTCTAATCTCTCCTCACTCCAATCAGTCCTGTATACTACTTTCAGATTAATCTTGCAATGAGAAAATTTTAATCATATTAGTTTTGTGTAAAGAAATCTTTTAGTGGTATCTTTATTGAATAAATACCTAGTTTCTTATTCTGGTACTAAATATTCTCTAGAATCTAGCCTCAGTCTATCTTTCTGAGTCTTTGTTTCATTACTCTCTCACACTTATTATCTTTATTATTTTTGTCATTTAGTTGTTTTTCAATTTATCTAATTCTTTGTCACCCCTTTTTCTTGGCAAAGATACTGAAGTGTTTGCTATTTCCTTCTTTAACTAATTTTACACATGAGGAAACTGAAGCAAGAAAGATTAAGTAACTTACCAGTCACAGCTAGTAAATGTCTAAAGCCAGATTTGAACTCATGAAGATGAGTTTTCCTGACTCCAGGACCAGCAATCTATCTTCTGTGTCATTTATTACCTAGTCCAGTTAAACCAAAATACCCCTTTTCTTTGCACAGGAAAAGCATTTTCCTGCCTCTAGGACTTGGTTCACTGTATTACTTTTGCCTAGGATAAGTGTTTTTCCATATTCTAACTATCAAAAACTCACTCATCCATAAAGGTCCAGCTTAAATGCCACCTCCTCCTTGAAGTCTTCTGTGGTCTGCATAATTATAGATCATTCTTCCTGTCCTGTAGTTCCTTTTTTGAGTCATTTTTATTTTATCTATCACATATTGCTTTGTATTGTAATTAATTTTTTTTTATAAACCTTGTCTTCTCCTACTTGATCATAAGTAGGGATTTTGTCTTTTGAAATTTTTTATTCACACAACAGCTAGAAAAATGCCTTGCACATAGTAGTCAGTCAAGAAATAGTTGTTAAATGAATAAATTTGAGAAAACAATTAACGATATTATGCAATATATCATAAGTGCCAGATGAGCGCTGCAGGCAGCAAACATTTTAAGGGTGCAGAGTAGGAGAAATCAGTATGGATTCTGGTGGGCAATCAAGATTTCACAAAGCATGCAGGGTTTGAGTTGACTCTTGGATAATGAGTAGAATTTCAACAGGTAGAGCACTGATCATTAGGAGATAGGAGTGGAGGGGGAGATGAGAGAGAGAGAGAGAGAGAGGGGGGGGGGGAGGGATGGAGGGAGAGAGGGAGGGAGGGAGAAAGCAAGTAGCATGAGCCTTACCTTAAATGTTAGCATGTAAGCAGAAAGACTATGTTATTGATTGCTCCTTTGCTTTAGAGGAATGGCTTAAGTTCACTGAGTAAACAAATTGATGGCCATGGCATATTTGATATAGTATACGCGTACATGTAGAACAGGGGTGCTTAATCTGGGATCCGGGGGTATGTGGATAGATTTCAAGAGCTCTACAAATTTGGATGGGACACTCACCTGTAAGTGAAATATAAAAATTCCATTGTTTATTTAGAAACATTATTCTGAGAAATGATCCATAGCCTTTAATGAACCACTGAATGTATTCACACCAAAGAGAAGGTAAACAACCCCTGCTATAGATAAATAGTGAGAAATAAAGTCCAAAGGGTTGATTGAAGCTAGATGATAGAAGATTATTGATCATTGAGAATATTTAAGGTTATTGAGCATAGGAATTAAATTATAAGAAAGAGGGGCACAGATCCTTGGGACTATGTTGAAATAGTGTATAATTAGCCTATGATGGAAATAAAAAATGCAGGCGGACAAAAAATAGAGGGATTGGGAATTCTATGTAGTGGTTCATAGTCATCTGAGTTCTTTCGCTGGGTTTAGCTGGTTCAGTTCATTACTGCTCTATTGGAATTGATTTGGTTCATTTCATTGTTGAAGATATCCACGTCCATCAGAATTGATCGTCATATAGTTTTGTTGCTGAAGTATACAATGATCTCTGGTCCTGCTCATTTCACTCAGCATCAGTTCATGTAAGTCTCTCCAGGCCTTTCTAAAATCATCCTGCTGGTCATTTCTTTTCTTTTTTTTTCCTGCTGGTCATTTCTTACAGAACAATAATATTCCATAATATTCGCATACCACAATTATTCAACCATTCTCTAATTGATGGGCATCCACTCAGTTTCCAGTTTCTGGCCACTACAAAGAGAGCTGGCACAGACATTCTTGCACATACAGGTCCCTTTCCTTTCTTTAAGATCTCTTTGGGATATAAGCCCAGTAGTAACACTTCTGGATCAAAGAGTATGCACAGTTTGATAACTTTTTGAGCATAGTTCCAAATTGCTCTCCAGCATGGTTGGATTCATTCACAACTCCACCAACAATGTATCAGTGTACCAGGTTTCCCACATCCCCTCCAACATTGCACATTATCTTTCCCTGTCATTCTAGCCAATCTGACAGGTGTGTAGTGGTATCTCAGAATTGTCTTAATTTGCATTTCTCTGATTAATAATGACTTGGAGCATCTTTTCATATGGCTAGAAATAGCTGAAACCAATTTTAAATGAATCATCTGATGGTTATAAATCCATCCACCAAAAACATGTACTGAGTATAGAACCAGAAGCTTACCTGCTACCAAGAGGTATTTGTTAAGGGGCAAATAAGTTCTCTGAAAGCCTCCACAGCTGTGGATCATAACATCTGAAGGAGTTGCAGGGCAGCCTTTGCTGACACAGGTGTTGTGGATTGGGATTGAGATAATTGGAGGCAGAGGGAAGAAGAGAGAGGTCAGACAGTGCCTCTCAGTCTCTTTGTATCATCCTCTCACAAGAGGAGATCAATTCTGGGTTGGATCTCCAAGCAGCCGCTGTCAGGTGGATCCTGTGTATTCCACCTGATATTGATATAGAATCTTCTGATACAGTCCAGGGAAGATACATATATCACATTCAGACCAATTCCAATGGACTTTTGATGGAGAGAGTCATCTGCATTCAGAGAGGCTTGAGGGACTGAATGTGGATCATAACATAGTATTTTCATATTTTTTTTTTGCTGTTTGCTTTTTATTTTCTTTCTCATTTTTATCTTTTTGATCTGATTTTCTTGAGCAACATGATAATTGTGGATATATGTATAGAAGAATTGCACATGTTTAACATAAATTGGATTACTTGTCTAGGGGGAGGGGAGAGGGAAAGGAAGGGAGAAAAAATCTGGAATACAAGGTTTTGCAAAGGTGAATGTTGAAAACTATCTTTGCATATATTTTGAAAATAAAAAGCTATTATTTTAAAAAAGAAATATATCATAAAGAATGAATAAAAATGCAGGAACTTCTATTTGTTATGCTTGTAATGGGGAACAGGACTAATATTTATATTTAAAGCTAACCCTTAGGCATAGATTGTGCTCAGTAAACACTTGGTAATTGATTTTTTTTATTTCAGGTTTTATGGAATTCCTGTGTTCTAGCCAGAGCTTCATAAACTTTTTCCACTTGTGATCCCTTTTCACCCAAGAAAATTTTACATGACACCAGATATACAGGTACATAAAACAGGCATACAAACCAAACATTTATTGACAATAAATCACAATTTTGTGACCTCCCCACATTCAGTTATGAGGTCCCATATGGTATCATGACCCATAGTGTAAGTAATTGGGTTCTAGGCAATAAGTTTTAACCTACTGTCTAGTCAGAACCATGTGAAAATGAGCTTTGTGATAAGTAACTTCTAAAGTATAAACTGAATACAGACATACCAAGGAGATTAGATGGGTGATTAAGAAAGCTTTCTTTGAGGAGGCGAGATCAAAGATGTCATGGATTGGCAGGGACAATGTATGGGGAAAGGAATGAGAATTTCAGGGCAGGAAAATGACATACAATAAAGGTAAGAAGACAAGAAAAAGTTAATGTGCAGAACTTGAGTAGAATATAGAATTCTGGTAATAAAATAATAAGAAATGAGACTGATGACATAGACCAAGTAGGGTTTACAGAAACCATTTGTTATAACTTGCATTTTTCTAATATTTAGTAATCTGGAGTATTTTTTGTTCATATGACATAGATTATGTAGATTCCTTTCTCTGAAACCAGACAATTTATTTCTTTGATTATTTGTCATTTGAAGAATGTCTCTTATTCTTACAAAATTGACTGAGTTTAAAAAAAAATCATTTGTTAGAATTTTATATCTACCAGACTGAGAGTTTGGATTTGATGCAATGGGCAATAGGGAGCTATTGTGGCATTATAGGTTCTTGGCTTAAAATAACTTATCTATATATAAATCTTTAAAGTTTTATAGGGAACTTTCCTTATAAAATGTTGTTAGGTAGGTACTGCAAGTATTATTATTACTTTAAGTATTGCTATCCCTGATTTTACAGTTGAGAAATTAAGCGACTTGCTCAGCATCATATAACTAGTGAGTGTTCAAACAAGACTCAAACATAAATGTCTTGACTCTAAATCAGTTTTGTTTCCTTTGTACCATTTGATATACCATGTAAATATACAACTAAATGATAATAGTGAATAGAGCACTGGACTTGAAATCAGAAAGACCTAAGCTGAAATTTTATCATGGATATGACTGTGTTATCCTAAGCAAATCAAGTAACTCCTTTCAGGCTTCAGTTTCTTTATCTGTTAAAAAATGGGAATGATCACAATAGTATCTATCTCACAAGATTGTTGTGAAGAATAAAATAAGGTAATATATGCAAATCATTTTGCAAATATTTAACTTTATAATATTAATTATCAACATCATCATTATCATCATCATCATCATCATCATCAAAGAATACTAAACTCAAAGTCAGAAATTAAAATCTATTCATATCTACATGCTTCTTTGACAAGTTACACCTAAGGACAAATCTACCTGTAGGAAAGAGTACTTATGATGATTCCAAAGTGATGAGCATTTTAGGCATAGGATCAGCTTGTATAAAGTATGTAGGAATTGGAATATCTTCCAGCAAGTGTGCTGGAACATAAAGAATATTAGGAGGAGAAAAGTGAAACAAGAGGAAGATAGCCAGAGTTTATGGAGGTAAGGCTTACCCTAGGAGATGATAGACTGTATTGAGATGAAAGTAGCTGCAGCAGATCTACAAGTGAAAACAGAGATAGAGGCAGAAGGTGAATTCCAGGAGCACTGACTTAATTGGGGAACCAGATGACAGGCTGAAGGGATTCACAGAATGACAGATACATGAAGTGACTCACTCTTTATTTGGCTGTTGTAACTATTTGTACTAGAAAGTATTCGAACCTGCTGTGGCAGCTCTTTCCCATCAGCCGAAAGCAGAAAACTGCTTTATGGGATCACAGATTTAGAGCTTAAAAAGTCATCTAGTCATGCTCATCTCTCATTTAACAGATGAGGAAACAGTTTTAGGGAGCTGAAGTGACTTGCCAAGGTCACACAGAGCCAGGATTGAAACCTTAATCTTATTGTTATGCAAAAAAGGAAAGCAGCAAGGCACCATATACAGAGACTTGGTTATATCATTTCTTTTCTGTATAACATTTGACAAGTCATTTGCCAAATATTTTATAAGAGATCTGAGACCTTTCTGGATCTCAGTTTCCTCAATGATTAAATTTAACTAGATTCTCTCTAAGATTTTTCCCAGCTTTAAATCAATAATGCTATAATAATGCCGTCTAGATTTCTTCCTGGGATCAATCAAGGTCATTTGTGTATAATTTTAGATGTGTATTCTTCCCCTTTTTGAAAATTGGGAAGTTTGCCTGCTTTTAATTCTATGACACCTCTTATATTCATGACTCTCCAAAATAATTGATAAATACTTAATAATATCTACTTGTTCTTCAGTTAATTTGTGTGTCTGGTACTTAATGAGAGCAAATATATATTCTCTTAAATATCTACTCCCTTATTTTGGTTTTCCTTACTAAATGTCTTCAAGCAAAGTCCTGATGAATTTTTATTTAAATTATAGAGAGCATTCTTATTCAGATATCTATTACTCAAGATCATCTCTGAGGTACACTTTTGAAATTCTTGGGTTCTGTATTTTAAGGACGCTATAATGAAAAGCAACTTTGTCTTCTGTGTTAATATCCATGGGTTTTATTAGTTGTATTCCTTTGTGTCAAGTTATTATTATATGTTGGGCATATAATATTCCTAAACACTAGAATATATACACATAAGGAAAAAGAAAGGGGATCACTATCCTCAATATGTTTATATTTTAATGGGGACAGAGCAAGAGAGGAAGGTAGGAGAAGGAAAGAGCATTGTGGCAATAATCCAGAGGATAAAGAATGACTGGAATGAACTGTTCCTCAAAATGGAACTTCCCAGAATAATTTACTGTTAGGAAAAGGAAGTCAAAAAAGTGGAGGGATGTTTTAGAGCAAGAAGGCAAGTGATAGGTGAAAGAGTTTTAGAAGTGTGATATGGCTGGTCTGGCCCCTTCAACAAAATGGAGATTCTGGGTGGAATTTACCAATGCTAGAATAGGTCCTGAACTAGATTAGGAGCCCCCTGAAGGCATATTCTCCTCTCATCATCCCATCTTTCATAACACCTAAAGAATTGATATCTGCTAGAACTGACTTTTGAGTTTGTATCAATCATTTTTTCTAACTATTAGCATGACAACATTTTTTCCTAATCAGATCCTGAGTTTAAGACAATTTAGCTATGGAAAAAAAGGCACTGGATACTTTGATAGGGTTCATAGGCATAGAACTAAGAGAAAATAATGCAAATATTCTCTTCAAATAATAAAAGCTTATCAATATTAAAAGGAGCATGAAAAAGAAGAAAAAGAGAAGGAATACACTATAATACTTAACAAGAGGATAATTTAGATTGTTGGCAAGCACTTAAGAGTCTGGTTCATAAAAAATTACTCATATGATGTGTTGCAGATTTTTCATGTGTAAATCGTGGTATTGATTTTGCTCAAATAATCACATTTTTGGGGTATTGTGATTCACAATGGTTAGTGGGGGGCAAAGGAAGATGGGACCTAAGGACAGAAATAGAAGAGAAGGGGAGAAAAGAAAGCTTGTTGCCTTTCCCAACTACTATTGCAATAGCCAAGTTTCTGGACTTAGTGCAGATTGCTAATTAAAAGATGGTAGTAGCCTCCTTCTACTTCCTTCTCTCAAGGGCCTCCCCAGTACAGACAACTGCCAAATTAAAGCTTTTATTTTCCCTTTTGCAGGTTGGAATTGGACTATTGGAAAAAAAGAAAAAAATGAAAAATGAAAGGAAGATTGTTTATGTACTATAGGATAAAAATAAACTCTATTTTAGCTTAAAAGTAACAACTCACTAAATTATACACCCACACACCCACACTTTGATATGGTGTTTTCAAAAGATAGTACTTTTTTTTTTTGAGGGAAGTATTATTTTAGAAGTATTAGAGGCAACTGGTAGTATATTAAGCCTGGAATCAGGAAGACTTGGAATCAAATGTGACATTAGAAAAATTACTAGTGTGAGACTCTAGGCTAGCCATTTAACCTCTGCTTGCCTCAATTTCCTCAGTTGTAAATGGAGATAATAGCAACACCTACCTCATAGAATTGTAAAGATAAATTGAGTTAATATTTGTAAAAAGTGCTTAACACAGTGTCCAACATGTATTAGGCACTTAGTAAATACTTATGCCCTTTCTTCTTCCCTTTAGTGTACAGCATTTAGTAGGGCTGTCTTAGGATTTCAGTGTTCAGAGTATGAAAACATATCATTGGGAATATAGCTTTTACACAATATATTGCTGAAACTTCAAATAATTGTGTAAAATGAAGGGAATTAGATAGTTTAGCCAACTAACTGAAAAAAAATCAGTCAGGTACATGGGCTGGCCAAAACCAGTTTATACAAGGAAACTTTGTTTTCTTTTTTTTTATTTTTTCTAGTGCTTCTCATAAAAACAAAAACAAACAGACAAACAACAAAAAACTAAGCAAAACTAAGTCACTAAGCCCTCTGCCTCTCCAGGATACTGAGACAGAAGTCTCTTAGTGGCTAGAAGAAAATGACAAGGTAAATAGAGGCAAGAATGACAGATAGAATGAACAGGTAAAAGTGTCACAGAAAGAAAATTAACCTTCTGTCTCTGCTGTTTATGATTTGTATGATCTCAGACGAGTCACTTCACAAATCCACCTCTCATTTTCCTCATCTTTAAAAAGAAGGACTTGAATTATACAATCTTATTATGCTAGCTAGCCCCAGAACCCTGAAATCAAGAGATACAGATTAAATAATCAAAGGTTTCCTTGACCTTCCAATTAGAAGTCATAGGATTTAGACCTGAGGTCAACTAATCCAACTCTCATTTCATAGATAAGGATAATAAGACCTAGAGACCTATGCCATGCTTAAGGTCACAAAATAGCAAATAAGAATGTGGAAATTCTGTGAAGGCAAAGAGAAAGGTACCCTGTACTTTTGTTCTGAACATGAGTGATTTTATTTTTAAAGTAATCTCCATTTCAGCAAAAATGGAGAGTTATATCCATTTTCCCTGTGTTTAAGTTTTCTCTTTACTTCAATTTGCCTTCAAGGTTAGATACAAACAAAAATAAGTCATCAATCTTTCGCTCTCCCTATCCTCCTGCTAGGTAAATGAAAGGTTAGAAAATTAACAAGTATTTATTCTCTCTCCTTAAAAATAACAAAAGCCATGTACCTCTTCCAAGATCAAGTTCAAACACCTAGTGATCTATATCAACTGTCTTTTTCTATTTTTCCTCTTCATTCTATACTCTCTGTATACTGATGTGAATTGGTTTGTAATCAGAGTCCACTTGGTTTAAAGGAATTTTTCTCTTTGAGCCAACTGGTGCCTCCCCCTGGCATGTTTGTTGTTTTTTTTTTTTAATAACAATCCGAATAAGATATTTTCTTGACTTGCTTCTCAAAAATACAAGCTGCAGTTTCTTTTAGCCATAATTCAAATTAGTTTTTAATTTGAGTTCTTTTAAGTACTATCTCTCACTGTCTCTTATGATATTTGGATTATACTTACTTTGTGACACACTACATTCTACCTTACTTTATAGTTATTTACCTACTTTTTATCTTCCTCAATAGATTATAGTTTTCATAAGGGCAGGGACTATTTTTATTCATCCCATTCAAGCCCTATCATCAGGGTTCCAATATGGTAGATATACTCAAAACATTTTTGTTGAAATGGGAAGCAGTATGATAGTATTCATGGAAAGGACACTGAATGTGTCATCAGTGGTCTTGGGTTTGAATCTAAACTCTACCACTTATTCACTATGTGATCCTGGGGGAGTCATTTCATCTCTCTGATTGCCTAATCTGTAAAATAAGGAAGTTGATGAGGTGGTTGCTAAGGTCCCTTTCACTCTTTTATATAATCTGCTATTCAGAGCATAGGAAGAAGTGTAGCTGTATTGCTTAATAGGATTTGGAAATAAGACCAAAAAAGAGTGTGTGGAGAGAGGTTACCCAATGAACTGAGCCAATAGCATGGAGGATGGTAGCTCTGTCCCCCCTGACTAAGGAATAACTAAAACATGATTCCCTGGTTCTTTTAATTTACTCTGGGGAGGGATTGCCAAATTCAGGGATGTAATATATTTTTTCTTCTCCTCATTTCACACATTCAGCCAATGCTTTTTCTCCCACAGGGTCCCCTTGAAAGATATTTCTCTGTGAGTTTTTCCAATCATATGTGCTTTGAAAAGAGACTGGTGAGTTAACTTGGTCAGCCAGGGGTGGCTCAATGCCTGGTCAGCTTGGCTAAGCAAGAAGAAATGGGCTTGATGAACTGGTTTGTGAGTGCCTTCAGGCTTCCTCCAAATTGCTGTGATATAAGGAGTCCCCATTCCACTACTGAAACTCATTACTAAGCCCCCATGTGATGGACTTCTATTAGTTTCCACTTAGAGAGTGAAGGCCACAAGCAACTGGAGGAAAGTAAAATGCAATGTGTTTAATGGGCCAATTTGGACACCCATTTGGGGACTTAGATGCTTTGCCTCCTGCCAGATACTCTTGCATTTGTAGGGCACAGAGACAGACCTGGAGGGGGCTTGCAATGTTTGGCGGGAAGACCAGATCAATGAATTTGCTCATTCTATTAAGGGAGAAAAAGAAAAGGCATAGTTCGGATTTCTTTCCTTCAAAACCAATTTCTCCACCTTGTAGGCAAGGGAATTGCATATAAGTATCTTTTGTTCAGAAAGCTGGAAGGAATCCCAGCAGGGAAAGGTCAAGTTTTATGTAAGAAGATTTAAACTGATAATCAGCCTTTCACTCCAACCATGCCTGTTGTACTAAAAACTTAATAAATATTAATTAAATACTAAGACCATTCTCATTTGATTTTATAAATTTGGTTCACCCAAATCCTTTTAGAAATGTGAATAAAAGTACTTTCCTTCCCCTTTCCCTTTATAATAATTCCTGTGATATAATAGTTTTTTAAAGCAAGGTTTATGTTTTCTTTTTAGTTCTCAGGTCATAACATATTTAAAATTTTTAAAAAACATATTATATCTAAGGTGGTTTTCTTCTACTATGGTCAATAATATGAGGCAGGTCTGACAGAAAAGAGATATCAGAAGAATAGAGTATCTCTTCACTTTAATCTGCTTTTAGAAGTCTTCTTTGTTTAATGAGGGTAGGAAAGGATCATGTATTCACTAAAATCCTTTCTTCTTAGCTTTAGCTTATAAAGTCTCTTTCTTTCTTCATGATGCAGTTCAAGCATCACTTTCTGCATCACTTTCCTGATGTTCCCAAATCCTTGTGCCTTCTCTCCCAAAGCACTTAAAAAACTATTTTGCATTATTTGCATTAATTTTTCTGTTTATTCTGTATTTACACACACACACACACACACACACACACACACACATATATATATATATATACACACACATATACTTATTGTATTCCTCAATATAACATAAGCTCCTTGCAAGAAGAGACTGTTTTATTTTAGCGGGTAGTTATATATTCTTTGGGCAGTCATATATGTCTTTTGGTAGCTATATCATATAATATAGTTCCTGCCATATAGTAGGCACTTAATAAATGCTTGTTGATTGATATTATCAGTTGAATTATCCATCCTGAGATCTTTTTCTACATAACAACATAACAATTGCCTTCAAAAGCGATGTAGTAAAAATATACCTTTTTCCTAAATAATATTCAGCCCATCTTTATTCATTCATTTACTCATTCACAGACATTTATCACTTGAAACAAACCCTTACTTATTTTGTGTCTCTCATATATTCAACAAAACATATGGCTCTTTGGGGGATAAAAGTTGTATAGCAAACATGGCTTCATCCTCAAGATGGCTTTAATTTCATTGGAGATAGTAGTCTTGAAACCTGAGAGATACGGTCTAGGGACTAGATCTGTCATTTCATGGATAGAGGGAATTTCCAGGTGAGGAAACTCAAAATTAATGTAAAGTGAAACCTCTGCAATTTTTAGTCTTTGGGAACTACCTAGACAAATGACTTGCTCAGGGTCATAAAATCAGTATGGTAACAGAAGTAGCATTTGAACCCATTTCTTCAAAGATGAGTTTCCTTCCTCCCTTCCTCCCTCCTTCCCTTCCTCCTTCCCTCCCTCCTTCTCTTCCTCCTCCCTTCCTCCCTTCCTCCCTTCCTCCTCCCCTCCCTCCCTCCCTCCCTCCCTTCCTCCCTTCCTCCCTCCCTCCCTCCCCTCCCTTCCTCCCTTCCTCTCTTTCTTTCTTTCTTTCTTTCTTTCTTTCTTTCTTTCTTTCTTTCTTTCTTTCTTCTTTCTTTCTTTCTTTCTTTCTTTCTTTCTTTCTTTCTTTCTTTCTTTCTTTCTTTCTTTCTTTCTTCTTCTTTCTTTTCTTTCTTTCTTTCTTTCTTCCTTCCTTCCTTCCTTTCTTTCTTTCTTCCTTTCTTCCTTCCTTCCTTCCTTTCTTTCTTTCTTCCTTTCTTCCTTTCTTTCTTTCTTTCTTTCTTTCTTTCTTTCTTTCTTTCTTTCTTTCTTTCTTTCTTTCTTTCTTTCTTTCTTTCTTTCTTTCTTTCTTTCTTTCTTTCTTTCTTTCTTTCTTTCTTTCTTTCTTTTCTTTCTTTCTTTCTTTCTTCTTCCTTCCTTCCTTCCTTCCTCCTTTCCTTCCTCCTTTCCTTCCTTCCTTCCTTCCTTCCTTCCTTCCTTCCTTCCTTCCTTCCTTCCTTCCTTCCTTCCTCCTTTCCTTCCTTCTTTTTTTCTTTCTTCTCTCCTTTCATTTTCTATTCCTTCATTCCTTTTTTTTTCTTTTTTTCCAATTTGGTGGAGTGAATTGCCCAGTGTCACACAGATAGTAAATATCTAATTAATATTTGAACTCAGGTCTTCCTGATTCCAGGGACAATTACTCTCTCCACTTGTCCCCTATCTGCCCCAAGACTTTCTCTACTCTATTCCATAGCTGCCTTCTTTTTTGATAATTATTTTAAAAAGACTGGAAAGTAGAGAAGGGGAGGGCATCTCTCATGTTAAAAATAGTATGACATGAGAAAAGAACAAGCAGAGAGTGGGTCAAATTAGGAACAGTAAGGGCTCAGTGGACAGTAGATTTTTTGTTTATATTTATGGGGAAAGTGAATTAGTTTGACTGGAGGAGATTGGAGGTCTATGTTAAGGAACAGTAAGAGATGATTTTGAATGGAAATCATCAGAGAGCCTTGAATGTCAAGTGAGTGGCTAAGGAATTTTGATTTGATGCACAGTAGTTCAGGATAACCAGTTCTGGAGAAGGAATTCATGTTAATGGAAGTAATGCCAGGAGAAGATTTATCTGTCACTGACTTGCAGGATGAATTGCACCACAGAGAAGTTTGGGAGCAAGACAAGGCACTACAAGGTACTTTTGGAAAACCAAGGTGAGCCAATAAGTGCTTGGGCTCAGGTGTTGATTGTGGGAATGGAGAGAATAGGAATTAGTGTTGGGCACTAGGAAATGTCCCAGGATAGACTCTCTCTCCTTGACACTAAGAAAAGAATCCAATAGTAATTATTTGAAGTATATAAGAGAAAGTGGTACCCATCTGCATTCTGGCACCTGCTTGAGGTACAGAACTATTTCCAACATCAGATTTGCAAAATGTTTATGACAAAGAAAATGAAACCACAAGAAGAATGGAACCAGAACAAACTGGAGCTTGTCAAAATTAGGAGTACTTCTCTTCATATTACTATCATTTCTTCTACTTCTCAGAAACTGGGCCATTTGGAAAACCCCATATCATCCATTTATAAGGTGTCACTTAATAGGAAGCCTGCATCAGACCAACATGGGAGAAGTCATACTTGTTGACTGTGTCCTTGAGCCTTACCCAGCTTCACCTCCTCAATCAGTTTCTAGTTAAGACTCCTTGCATCCTTTTCCTGATCTAATACCATGGCAGCTTCTGACCATGTGACATCTAGGTTAGATTTGGTCATCTTTACCCCTATCCAAATAGGCTGTGCCAATCTACTGTTATGTGATGGAACACAGTTTACTACCCTGAAAAATGGCTTTCTGGGTAAGTAAAAAAGTATCAGATTATTAAGGTCCAAGACTTTGGCTTCTTATAGTTTCTTGTTCTCCTGAATATGCCAAATAAGAGTTTGGTTACCCTAGGAAAAAAGTAATTGGATCTTAGAATCAGTGGCTAGATTTTGCTTTGGTTTTTGCGGGGAAGAGGGGTTTCAACAAAACACACACATACATACACATATACACATACACATACACACACACACACACACACACACACACACACACACACACACACAAAACCACAACCTACAAACATTCCCACAGAATGACTGAAGTCTGCTTAATGACAAACTCATTGAATGAGGAACCTCTGCAGTGTCACACAGGCCCTTTTATTTGTGAATATAAGGCTGACTTTATCCAGGCTCCCTCTTTCCCTCTTTTAGAAGAAAAACTTGTTTCTTTAGAGACATTATCCCTATTTTTCTTCACTTGTCTTCTCTCTGAGATTCCTCATGACAAAAGAACATTGACCTAAAAGCTATAGATTGGAGTGGCTTTTTGTTGGTTTATCAGAGAATAAAGAGTTCTTGGATAAAAGCAAATTAATTCCTACCTTTTCTGAAGATAAGGGAGGGCACTCTGCTGGACCATTATGCTATGTGTCCAACTGTTATCTAAGAGGAGGAGAAGCTCTCTGTTCCTGTTCTAGTGGAACTTCCAGAGGGCTCTGAAACCTACTTAAGTTATAACTTGGATTTTTTAACCTCACTCTCTATTTTTGTAACTTTTTAAGAACTGGGGGGGGTCTATGAAAAGTTTATTGAGCAGGGTTTCCTATGTTTCAAAACATCAATGTTTCCTTTTAAGAACTATTTACTAGTAATGCATGGATGAATGAAAAAAAATATTAAGTGCGTACTATATGCCAAGTACTGTGATATACAAATGGAAAAATTGTCAAGAAGCTCACATTTTATTAACTTATATGCTTCATGTGATCCATTCCCAGGAATCACCAAGAGGGAATTATCCTGATTGTTAGGTTTTTGTGTGTGTGTGTGTGTGTGTGTGTGTGTGTGTGTATGTGATCCTACTCCAGGCAATTACTAGCTATGTGACCCTGGGCAAGTCACTTGAACTCTCTCAGCTTCAGTTTTTTCATCTGTAAAATGGGGATAATGGCAATACCTATCTCATGGGATTGTTTTAAGGTCAAAAGATGTATAAAGATTTTTATAAAGTTTAAAGCACTATATTGATCCCACCCATCTATTTAGTAGTATTAATATGTAGCAAAGCTAAAATTTTAACCCTGCTCATTCTTCTGATTCAAAAAATCTATGTTTTCTCAATTACATCACAGTTACTAATTCTATCCATTGAGGCCAATTTGTGATGAAGTTTCATTTGTCTATATACTTCCTTGCAGGGGCCCTAGTCCTTTTAATTAAAAAAGAAATACAGGGAACTTTGGAACAGTATTCTCCATGTCTTCATAGTAAAAATAATAATGATTATTATGACTGTCATAGCAATATTCTTAATGTTATCATTAATAATCATCATAATAGTACTTTACACAAATATAAAGTTTTTTTTTAAAACTTATAGAGTACATTTTCACTTGAAATAGCTAATAAAGTCTTCATTTATGCTTCCTGTGGAATCCCTGTGAAGACTGTCTAAGCTAATTTAAGTGAAAATGTACTTTATTTTTTTCCTTCCTTCCTTCCTTCCTTCCTTCCTTCCTTCCTTCCTTCCTTCCTTCCTTCCTTCCTTCCTTCCTTCCTTCCTTCCTTCCTTCCTTCCTTCCTTCCTTCCTTCCTTCCTTCCTTCCTAACTAACTTGTTTACATAGTACTTAATAAATTCTTATTGACTGGTTAGAAATAACATGTTAAAAAGAACATTAGGTGGAGAATTAGGAGATTCTAGTTCTAGTCCTAGGCTTGATACGGACTAGCTGTGGGACTTTTGGAAACTAATTTTTCCTTTCCGAGCCTTAGTTTTTCATCTGGAAAATGGATTTAGATGGATTTCCAGATTCTTTCTGCACTTCAGATTATTTGCCTGAAATGGCCCTCTGCTAGATATTGGTCTGAACTAAGGCCTTCCTTCTCTATCATTAGTCCTTTCCACTGATCCTTAATTTGCTCACCTACCTGTGGATGCCTTTGGTCTATAACAGACAAGAGATTCCTAAGGACCATATATCCAGGTCCAAATCTAGAAAAGGGAATGAGTGGAGAATTGTATTTTGAACTATAGTCATTATGAATATATCATGATGCTAAGTATTTTAAGACAATAATGTTGTTCCAATGACACATTTGGCCTTGAGCTTTTGATGTCTAATTGGGACCTAATTGTTCTCTGATAAACAACAGTTTGAAAAAGACTCATTGTGCAGATAATGAAATATGGCAACCCATAAAACTTCATCTACTTTTTTTTTTTCCTGCCAGCTTTTGCCTTTAGGGCAGAAATCTGGAAGTTGATAGGAATGTTGTAAAAGTCTGGGTCAAGTCTGAGCCCTGACCTTTCCATGATCAGAAGAAACTAGGAGAAGCCACAGCATTGTGTCTAAAGGTGTATCTAGAGCATAGACAGATATGGCCTGAGGGGAAAAAGAAGGGTAATAGAAATGCCCACTGTTGGGCTTCTCATAATAGATTCAGTGGATTTTTGGAGTAAGAAAGATGAAGCCATTGCCTTTACAAAGGTATATGACCCTAACTCCCTCACATATAACCCAGTCTACTTTAAAGATAGGAAAGAAAACATTACCCTGGCAGTGCCCAAATTAAACTGTGTGGACCTCTTGAGAACAGGGAGTGTTTTTAATCTTTCTTCGTGACTATTAGTGCTTAGCATAGTTCTTGGTACACAGAGATACTTAATAATTTTTTTTTTTTGACTTGCCCTGAAAATTTTTCATTTTCTTGTTAAAACTTGACCTTTGACAAGCCTCTGTCATTGCATCTTGTTCTTCAGGAAAAAATTCTAGCTATATTTGGTGATTTAATCCAATATATCTCCATTTTGTCATCCCTGCCTAGTATTGATTCCTATATCCTACCTTACATAGCTCTGTTTACCTATTCTTTACCTACACCTTTACCTATGCTATGCTAAGATGTACTTTCACTTGCCTATTCTGGTGAGAAGTCTGTGTTTCCTTTCCCACTTGCACCCTTTCCCAGTCCTCTGACTACCCTCGCTTTGACTTTGGCTCAGATTTTTCAGTATCGTTGCTAGTACTTGCCAATTTCTGACTAAGGAGCCAACCTCAACACCTGTTCACTAGTCCTAACTGCCAGCCTCATTTCATTTCCCATGAACTCATTCACAACACCTGTCAACCTGACTTTCCCTTCTCCTGAGCAGGAGAGGTTTTGGGGCACACCCCAGTAAATCTTGGAAGAATGCCACTCATCCCGGGCAGTTGACAAGAGTGACTTTTGGCAAGAGTCAAAAAGATGGAAGAATCAAGTATACTTTTTAAAAAAATGTAATAGTATTTTTTCCTCATTACATGTCAAGACAATTTTTAGCATTCATTTTATGGGATTTTGAATACTAATTATTTATTCTTTCCTATCTCTCCTCTGTTCTGAACATAGTAGGCAATTTGATATAGGTTATATCATGTAAAACATATTTCTATATCAGTCACAGTTGTGAAAGAAGTAGATCAAAAGGAAAAAAATATGAAAAAGAATACAATAATTGAAAAATTTGTTTCAATCTGCATCAAGAGTCCATCAATTCTTTATCTGAATGAGGAGAACATTTTCCTTCCTGAATTCTTTGTAATTTTGGATGGATTATTGTGTTGCTGAGAAGAGCGGTCATTCACAAGTGATCATGATACAGTGTTGCTGTTACTATCTACATTGTTTTCCTGGTTCTGCTCATTTCACTTTGTACCAATTCATACAAGTGTTTCTAGGTTTTTTCTGAAATCTGTCATCATTTATTATGGCATAACAATATTATATTCCATTTATATGCCACAGCTTATTCAGTCATTCCCCAATTGATGGGTATTCCCTCAGTTTTCAATATTTTGCTACTACCCAAAGGAGTGCTATAAATATATTTGTATGTATAGCTCTTTCCCCCCTTTTTGATCTGTTTGGGACTTAGGATTGATATTGCTGTATCAAAGGGTATATACATAGTTTAATTTCTCTTTGGGCATAGTTCCAAATTGTTCTCCAGAATGGTTGTATTAGTTTACCACTGATAATGCATCACCATCATAGTTTTCCCACATCTTTTCAACATTTGTCATTTTTCTTTTTTGTCATATTAGCCAATCTGATAGGCATGAAGTGGTATCTCAGAGTTGTTTTAATTTTCATTTCTCTAATCAAAAAATGATTTAGAGTATTTTTTCATATACCTATAGGTAGTTTTGTTTTCTTCATCTGACAACTACCTATTCATATTCCTTGACAATATGTGAATTGGGGAGTGGCTTGTATTCTTATATGTATATTGTATGTATTCTCTATTTGAGAATTTTATTTTATCAGAAATGCTTGATCTAAAGATTGCTTCCTAGCTTTCTGCTTTCCTTCTTATCTCAATTGCATTGGTTTTGTTTGTGCAAAAGTTTTTAATTTAATGTAATCAAAATTATTTATTTTATATTTTGTAGTGCTCTCTATCTCTTGTTTCATCATGAACCTGCATCCCATCTTCTTCAAACTTCTTCAAAAATTTGGATGTTATGCTTTTTGGTCAATTATACTGATAGTTTTCTTAATATTGAATCAGCCCTACATTCCTTGTATATTATCCTGGTGACAAGTCACTGTAATCTCTTTGCTGATACTTTTAAGATTTTTGCATTTTTCAATAGGGAAATTTGTCTAAAAGTTTCTTTTTCTTTTTGGTCCTTCTTGGATTAGATATCAGTACCATATCTGGGCAATAAAAGGAATTTGGTAGAATTCATTCCTCCCCTATTTTTATGAATAATGTTTATAGTATGGGAATTTATTATTCTTTAAATATTTGGTAGAATACACTTTTAAATCCATCTGGCCCTTAAGATTTTTTTTTTATTGAGTTCACTAATTATTGAGTTCAATTAAAAAAAAAATCTTCTATTTCTTCATTAAAAAAATTTGTTTTGCATTTTGCTATATTTACTTTGTAAGGAGTTGTTTTCTTCAGGATATTTTTTTCTGCTTCACCAAATTTATTTTTTAAGAAGTTGTTTTCTTCAGTCAAGCTATTGGCTCCCCCCCCCAGACTATCATAATTCTTCTGCATAGCTTTCATTTCTTTCCCCCATTTTTCTTCTATCTCTCTTTTAAAATCGTTTTTGAAATCTTCCAAGCGAACTTTTTGAGCTGGAGACTGGTTCATATCCACACTTTGAGGCTTTACCTGAATGCAATTTTACCTTTGCTGTCCTCTTCTGGATTTGTGTTCTGATTTTCCCTGTCTCCATTGTATCTCTCTTTGGTCTGAGCTCTTTTTTGCTTTTTTGGTCATTTTTAAAGCTTAAGGTCTGCTCTTAGGACACAGGAAATATTGTCTGGAACTTCCTCTGCAGGGCAATAGAGACTTCTCACTGACTGTACTGGGGTCAGTAGTACTGCAGACTTCCCTACTGTGCTGGGGAAACCTGACCAAGTTTTGCCTTTTATGCTGGGGTCTGGGTGTTCACAATTTGCCTTCAGAAGTTGCACTGGAGGCCTCATAGCTTCCCTGCTGACCCACTGGCCTTCTGAAACAGGACTGAGTAGCCAATGCTGCTGTATTTTGGCTAAGGGCCTTCCACTACATTTTTCTTGCTGGGCCTCCTCTTGCTGGACCTGTGCTGGCTACATTCCCTCCTGCCCAATTGAGACAGACTTTTCCTGAAGTCCTTCCAAGATATCTTAAGCTGAAAAATTATTATACTCTGAATATTTGAATATCATTCCTCATTCGGAGGTTTGATGTAATGTTGATTCTGAGGGAAGCTGCAGAGAATTCAGGCAAAGTCCTTCCTACACTCTGCCATCTTGGCTCTATCCCACTCCTCAATTCCAATTGTGCTTTTAAAGGACATTTTTCTTCAATGAATTTTTGCATCTCCTTTTTCATTTGACCAATTCTACTTTTTAGGCAGTAATTTTTTCTAAGCTTTTGGCTCTTCCCCCCCCCCCCTAATTCTCTTGCAATGCTTTAATTTCTTTTCTCATTAAGAAATTTCTTTTTCTTTTATATTGCTTATATGATTTTAAAGCTCTTTTTTGAACTTTTTCAAAAATTTTTTCTGGACTTGAGATCACTTTTTAATTTTTCTTTGGGGTTTTGCCCATAGGTGTTTTGACATTGTTGTTTATATCTTTGTGAATTTATTTCTTGATCTACCTTGTCATCATAATAACGTACTATGGCCAGAATCTTTGTTGTTTGCTTATCTTTTTTGTTTGTTTGTTTGTTTGTTTGTTTTTTCCCTCCCTTTTAAACTTTAGCTTTATTCCCCAAATGGAAGGGAAACTGTCTCAGGCTTCTTGTCAGAGGTTGCATGCCTTGGCTATTTAACTGGTGCTGAACTGATGTTGTCCTGAGGCTGATGGGGGACCCTTTTGTCTGTTGTTGCACAGATGAGGTAAGATTGGGAGTGGCTGATGCTGCTGGAGGCAGTTTGAGTTCTAGCAATTTAGTTGGTGCTGAGCTGTAGTCTTAATGCTAGTATCAGGAATGTGCTGAGCCCTGTGGGGTACTTCTGCATTTCTTCAGGGCTAAACTCAAGCAAGTGGTGGTCCAGCCACTGGAGGTCCAGCCACTGGAGGCTGCCTATATGAATAGGTCCCTGAAGGCTTGGTATCTACCTATTTGTTCTTGCTGTGCTTGTGAAAGTTCTTGGAATTGAATTCTGCTACTTACTCTGGCTATGCTGTGGCATGAGATGTGGGAGGGGTCCAGGTGTTGACACCTGCCTGCTCCACTGCACTGGAACTCAGGGTCTGGCACTTGTTTGCTGAGGTGGGGCTTGCTGCTGACTTGCTGGGTATTCCTATCCTGAATTGCACTCCCCTTTTACCCAATGAAATAAACCTTTCTTGCTGGTCTTCCAAACTTCTTGGGCTAAAAGATTGCTTTACCTCATCTTTTTTCTGGTTCTGCTGTTCCAGGATGTGTTTTGGGGTTTTATTTCATGATTGTTTCGATATGAATATATATAAGTTTACAATGATATGCTGCTTATGTCTCCATCCTGGATCCTAGAAGCCAAGAAACTTTAAATGTCTAAATTGATACTAGGGCATTGCTAGTACCAAAAATGGCATGGTTGGAATGGAGAATGTTGGAAGGATAAAGATGAATTTGATTTTAGATATGCTACTATTTGGCTAAAAATATCTTGTAGGCAGCTGAAAAGTTGAAACTAAAGAGCTAGTAAGAATTAGTGATAAAATCATATTGACATAGAGATAATAGTATATACTAAGAACAATTACCATTTTATTATGTGAAATAATGATAATAATAAAAATAGTCCCAAATATTCTTGAAAATTCAAGGAAAAACCATCTTGCAATTGGAGTATCATTAGAGACATAACTGTTGCTAATCCAAATGGACAAAACTTCTATAAAAATCTATATAAAATAACATTTTTAATAGATGTTGATGTACAAAGTACACTTAATATCCAAACTACAGAGAATGAAAAGCTTTCAAAATATAGAGAGTTCATGAGAACAAGATAAAGTATATGGCATCTACATCAATCTGATACTGGAATTGTGCCAAAGATGTCTTTAGTGAGCTTATAAAAGATGCACTATTATCTAAATACCCTTCTTGCTTTACAAAAAAGCCAATTCCCCTTATACATCTTACCCACCTGTAAGATAATTTACAGAATATCAAATACAAAAGAATAATAATGGGGCAGTATCATATTTCTATATGAATTTCATAAAAATAAGTGAGGTCAAGACAATATTAATTGAAGTCATGGAGGTAGATCAATTCTCCAAAGCAATTATCAATATAAAGTGAGAATGGTAATGATAGCTAACATTTACGTAATACTTTAATGTTTGCAAAGAACATTATACATTTATGTACAACTCTGCGAGTTGTAAGGTAGTATTATTATTATCTTCCTTTTACCTATGAGAAAAACAAGGCAGAAGAAGCTAAGTGTCTGACTCAGGGCTATACAGCTATTAAGAGTCTGAGATAGGAATAAGGTTCAAGTTTCCCTTCTAACTGAGCATGAGGAATTAACTCCAAAGGGCAACTGTAGGTTGAAGTTATAGTTAGGAGAAAATTATGAAGTTATAGTTATGAGGTGATAATGAGGTGGTAGTTAGGGGGGGATAATGTAAATCACACACCTTTGCAGGATAGAAAAAGATAATGTCCAGGAAAGACCACAAGATCAAGTGAAAAAAAGCCATAGAGCTTAATTCCTCAATAGCAGGAATACTTTAATTTTTGTCTAGATCTATCACTAATACTCCAAATATGCTGTTACTTTTGCTGAGTTGTTTTTCAGTCAAGTCTGCCTCTTTGTGACCCCATTTAGAGTTTTCTTGGCCAAGATACTAGAATTGTTAATAATTTCCTTCTCCAACTCATTTAGCAGATGAGGAAACTGAGTCAGACAGAGTTTAAATTATTTGTCCAGGATCACACAATACATATTTGAGGCCAAATTTAACTGAAATCTTCTTAACTCCAGGCTCTAGTACTCTATCCATTATGCCATCTAGCTGCCCTACTTAAATATAGAAGGTGCTTAATAAATGCTTTTTAAATATTTGTTGAATAGAATTTCCAGGGTAGGTGAGTAAATTACATTTCAAACTAATAGGAAAAGCATCAATGGGGAGAGACAGAGTACAATAGTTGCATGACAGTTGGAAGCATACAAGTCACACTCACTAATCAAAAGCTTTTTCCTGAAAGAAAAGGCATTTATGCAGGAAGAAAGAAGTTACAAAACTAAAAAAAAAAAAAAAAAAAAAAGAAATCTGTTTTGCAGTGTAAAATACCCTGTACTTAGATGGTGCCCCCCCTCAGGTTCAAATATCTATATGTGGATTTGTGGATATGTATTGACACACAGAGACAAATGGATTAGGAAGGTGTCTGAGAGTCTGCAGTGTGCTGAGATTTAGGGGAAAAAAAGTGACTATAAAAGCAATCCAGTCAGAATTACTCCATGCAATGACAACCCATGTGGCTTGTTGCCTTTGGCAGCCCAATTCTTGTCACAAACCGAATCAAATCTGGTTTTCAGTTTTCTCATCTTAGCTTTGATGAGTAACACTCAGGCACGCATACTCATGCACTCAAATGCAAACTTAGACACCCTTACAACATACCAATAGGGAGTTGAATCCAACTGTGATTAGGCCCTCCACTGAGAATTGTGGTTTTTGAGGTGGGGAGTGGGGAGTGAAACATATAAAGAAGGCATGTATATATATATAAATTAGGGATGACTTTACAGCATTTTGGAGGGATCAGGATAAAGTGCCCCTAGACTTACATACAGCATCCCCAGCGTCCATCCATATACACATTTAAGAAAGTTGAGTTTAATAACATCCAGATTGATCTGACTATATAATATATCAGTGCTTTTAAAATAATTTATATTGGCTTCTATTCAGCCTTTCATACAGTAACCAAAGTAAACCCAACTTCTATATGCATCTGTTTTGAATACTTGAAATAGAACCCTGAAATCCCATACATGGAAGGGTCTGGAAATTAGAGGTGCCCTCTCTGTCTTGATATCCTGTTTCTTGCACCTCAAAGAAGACAAGTCAAGGAGTGAGGAGATGAATCCCCTATCTCTTGTCCTATGTCCAGATTTGAGCAGCACTGGGGTGTGGATACCAGGTCAGAGAGAAGACTGGGTTCCCAAAGTAATGCTTATGCAATTCCCTCAGTCACAAATGCAGCAGATGTGCCTCTAAGACCTGTGGATGCGCTAAGAGGACTTTTGGATCCCAGCCCATGCTTTAAAAGGAAGATTCTAAATGATTTGGTTTTCTTTCTCTCTCCCCCTACCTCCTTTTCCCAAGTCAAGATGGATATTCAGAAATAGAAGAAAAAAGATGGAGAATAAAAAATAGAGAATGTGTCAGAGAAAAGCAGAAAGAGAGTTAGGGAGGGTCAAGAAGGAAGGAGGAGGAGAGTTTGTCTGAAGCAGTTCATCTGAACAAAATCAAACTTCCCACAGCAGCTGCTCTGGAGGCTCAATTCATCATCCATATCTCAGGCTTTTGCAATCAATGGTGAAAGTCAGTCATTTGGCCAGCCATGTAACATCAGAATCATTAGGAGCCATACGCCAGAGACTGACTTATTGAACTCCACCAACTGTTTGTGCCAGAGGTAGAGAAATCTAAACAAATAGACTCCTCTGTTGTATTTGGGAGGGTATTTGGTTTTCAGATTGAACCCTTTGTTTCATTTTGTTTTGTTTTTCCTGTGTTCTGAGAAAACAGTAGGAAAGTCAAGTTCTTAAAACTCTGCCCTTCTTATGTCCCTACCCTGATTAATGCACTACAGAATTCAGTGCTAACTCCTTATTCTGCCACTGAAGACTCCATAATCTGGTTATACCCAATCTGTCCAAACCTATTTCTCATTCCTTCCCAGTGTATAACTCCTACACATCAACCATTGACCTCTCTCCTCTGGGAAGAAAACTTTCATGCTATTTTCCTTTGCCCACACCCTTGATCATTACTTCTCCATGCTGTATACAATTTCCCAAGTCTGATTCTAAATCCATTTGATAATTCAAGACCATCTCCCATTCCTTACCTGCTCCCACCTCATTCCCTTCTCTCCTTTTTTATATGGGCGACATTGAGACCTCTACAACATTGAGAATCTTCAATGCATGCTGTGGCATTTTATTATTGAGTTGTTCTCTTATTTTTCTTAAAAGCTCCCTAAAGGCAAGAGCTTGTTGTATTATAAAATATATCTATGGAATGATGAGACTGATTCTGGACAGCACACATAGAATTCAGTCTCATTGCTTTTAGAGCTAGGGTTCTTGACCTGGGCTCCCCAGAACTTAAAGGAGTCCATGGGTAGATTTCAGATGATTTCAGATCTTCTATAAATTTGTATAGGAAAATATGCTGATAATCATATTCTACATAAAATTGGTTTCTTTTGTAATCTGATGTGTTTTATATTATGTATTGGAAAGCATTATTTTGAAAAGAGATCTATAGACTTCCAGAGGTATCCATAATAAAAAGGCTAAAAATCCCTGCCTTAGAGTTTCACGGTATTTAGAGTATCTCTTGGGATACTATTCATAATAGATTCAAGGATAGGAGATGTCACTCATATTCAGCAAACTTACCCTGTTCCATCAATATTAGACATGCCAAGAAATAAGCACCAAGGACACAAGTGCAGCCTCCATAGTGTGGCTACTGCTGGGAGTCAGCTCTTGTTTGGATACTAAAACATGCTTCTACAAACTCCCAACTCAGGGACTGTGTCCAGAACCATATAAAAACCCAAGTGGTCCCTTATCCTCAGAGCTTTCATCCTTATATGGAATACATAATATGGAATACATGAGTTCAACTGTGCTTAATTAAAAACTCAAGTCTAAGTTAGGCAAATCTTGTACATGTATGACTATGGCAATCACAGGCAAGTCAGACCTGAAAGTGCTCCTGAGTTGGTTCAACTTCATTGGTTTCTAATGGTTGTACTTTATGAATAATCCAGAAATTTGGGCTGTTTATGCCAAGTATGGTTTGCCTATACTAATTTGAATTAACAATCAATCAAGCATGTATTAAAAACCAAAAGTTTACTCAGAACTATAGCATAGAAAAAAAAAAAAACACAGAAGTTTGAGTGAGTGTTGAATGTGGAAAACAGCAATGTAACTCGCTCTATGAGATGGTAAAAACTGGAGCAATTAATTATTGGAAGAGTAGAATACAGCCAGATTGTGGATAACCTTGAAAATTAAGCAATGAGGTTTAGATTTCACATATTAAACAGGTAGGACTTGGAAACTTGGAAGTTATCAAAAAGAAATAAATAGTGAAAGTGACATTTTTGGAGGGATAGGCCAGATGAAGATGGATTTAGAACAGAGAAATTGGGGTCAGGCATCCCAACCAGAAATCAGCAAAATTCTAGGCACATAGTATCAAGAACTAATCGGTCAATAACTATTTATTAAGCATTTATTAAGTGCTAGGCACTGGAGATAGATAGACAAATAGTTAAATTGTCCCAGACCTCCAGGTATTTATTGGAGGAAGATGATGTAGAAAGTGAATGTGGGGAGGGCACTAGGAACTTGTAGAATTTGGAAAATCTTCACGGGAAAGTTGGAATTTAAGTTAAGTCTTGAAGCAGATTAGGCATTTTAAGAGATGGAGATGAGGGAATACATTTCAGGTATAGTGAATAGCCAGTACCAAGATAGGTGGGAGGAGTTTTATATTCATGAAGCAGAAAGAACAGTTTGGCTGGAGGGATATTGTATAATAAGTTTGGAAAGGTAAGTTAGGATAAGATTGTAAAGGGCTTTAAAAGCTAAACAGGCCCTAGAGGGGTCATTGGAATTTAGCGAATAGGGGAATGATCTAGTTAGATCTATGTTATTGTTCAGTCATTTTTATTTTTAAAATTTATTTATTTTTAATATATATGTATATATATATATATATCTTTATGAATCATGTTGGGAAAGATAAATCAAACAAAAGGGAAGGGAGAGAAAAAAAAAGCAGAAAAAGAAATGAACATAGCATGTGTTGATTCACATTCAATCTTTATAGTTCTTTTTCTGGATGCAGATGGAATTTTTTCTCCAAAGTCTATTGGGATTACTTTGGATCACTGAACCACTGAGAAGAGCCAAGTCTATCATAGTTGATCATTGCACATTCTTGCTGTTATTACATTCAATATATTCCTGGTTCTGCTTGTTTTGCTCAGCCTCAGTACATGTAAATCTTCCCAGGCCTTTCTAAAATCAGTTTGTTCATCTTTTTTTTTTTTTTTTTTTAAATAGAACAACAATATTCCATTACCTTCATATACCACAACTTGTTCAACCATTCCCCAATTAATGGACACATCTACACATTTTCTAATTTTTTTGTTACCATAAAAAGAGCTGCTGCAAATATTTTTGCACATCTGGGTCCTTTCCCCTGTTTTTATGATTTCCTTGGGATATAGACCCAGTAGTGGCACTGTTGGATCAGAGGGTATGCACAGTTTTCTAGCCCTTTGGGAATAGTTCCAGATTGTTCTTCAGAATGGCTGGATTATTTCATAATTCCACCATTAGGGCCTCAGTTTACTCACATCTCCTCCAACATTTATCATTATCTTTTCCTGTCATCTTAGCTAATCTGAGGAGTGTGATGTTATACCTCAGTTGTTTTAATTAGCATTTCTCTAATAAATAGTAATTTAGAGCATTTTTTTTCATATGACAATAGATGGTTTTAATTTTGTCATCTGAAAATTGTCTCTTCATATCCTTTGACCATTTATCAATTGGGGAATGACTTGTATTCCTATAAATTTTCACAGTTCTTTATATATTTTAGAAATGAGATCTTTATCAGAAAGACTGACTATAAAGATTTTCCCCCAGCTTTGTACTTCTCTTTTAATTTTGTTTCTATTGATTTTGATTGTGCAAAGCCTTGTAAAGTTGTCCATTTTGCCTTTTATAATGTTCTCTTATTCTTTTGTTATAAGTTCCTCCCTTTCCCAAAGATCTGATAGGTAATTTATCCCTTGATCTCTTAATTTGTTTTTGGTATCATCCTTTGTGCCCAAATATTTTGGGATGGGTTGTCAGATGTAGATCTGTGCTGAATTTCTGTTCAGTCATTTTTCAATTGTGTTTGATTCTTCATAACCTCATTTTAAGTTTTAATGGCAAAGATTTGGTGGTTTGCTATTTCTTTCTCCAGCTCATTTGACAGATGAGGAAACTGAGGCAAGTTTTTGAAGCCAGATTTGAATTCATGAGGTGGATTCTTCTAGACTCCAAGTCCAAATACCTATGCACTATGCATCAACTGTTAGACCTATACTTTGGGGTAATTTTTCTTGTAACTGTATGGAGGATGAATTAGCATGGGAGGAAACTTGAAAAAAAGAACAATCTATTAGAATAATTCATATAATAATCCAAACTTTAGGATTTGAAGTACTTTGAATAAAAAGAAAGAAGGGGATAGAGGAAAGAGATCTTCAAAGTTCTGCTGATTGTGGAGAACCCATTGTTGCTACACATTTAAGAAATCAATTTTCATAAACTGATAAATTATTTTGTTGATTATCTAGTCTTAAGAAAGTGTTAGTAATGCAGATTAAACTTATACATCCATTATATTATGTGGGAACACATTTCTTCCCTCAGAGATCTTTTATTAAACATTTACCAACATACCCCCATATTGCTATTTCAACATTCCTTGAGTTCAGTAGTAAGCTAGTAGAAAGCTCAAGGAATACATTCATCACCAAATAGGAAACCTAGTAACTATAGTTTAATAATAATAATAATAATAATAATAATAATAATAATAATACAGTGACTTTTATAAAGTGTTTTATTTGGAAAATATATTACACCTATTATTTCATTTGAGCTTCACAATATCCTCTAGATATTATGTATATAAAAATTCCAAGATTTTCAACTGATTGGTAATGTGGAATGAGGGAAAATTGAGAATATCCAATGCAGGGACACATGGAAAGGGGCAATTTTGGGGAGAAAAATAATGAGTTCTGTTTTGGACATAGTGAGTTTGAAATACTGATGGGACAACCAGTTTGAAATATATTACAGGCAGTTGTAGATATATGGCTAGAGTTCAGGAGAAACAGATTTTGCTATTGTTCATCCTTCATTCTCAAAGAGGACTCATGATATTCAGAGGATGATTATCCTAATCTACAAATTGATTGCACTTAAGTGACCATAGAGTCATCAGCCTCACTTTCACCCAAAGTCATCAGAGTCCAGCGGCAAAACATGACAACTAGCATTGGCTCCCTTCAGGAGAAACTAAGTTTGGATAAATAGATCTGCAGAAAAAGGCAATTTCATGTTCAGTTAATAAGGTTACCAATAAGAGAGTTAGAAAGAAAAAGAAAGAGGGCCCAGGAGGTACTGTACCAAGTAAATACTTATATGTTTGATGAATCAAATTATTGAAAATTAATGAATTAGCCATCAGTTCAGTCTATTGATTCTCATATTTATTGTAAGGGCAACTTATTTTGATTATGGTCTCTAAATTAACATTCTTGCTATTACTTATATGACATTTCATCTTTTATCACTAGGCCTTTGTAATGGCATATTTGGAATACAAATACTAGCTGTTATCTGCCTCCCGAGCAGGGAAAACTGATGGAGGTTAATTGCAGATTAAAACATACTTCTAAAAACTTTAATTTTCTTGTTTTTTGTCTGTTTTCTTTCATAATATTAGTAATCTGAAAATGTTTTACAAGATTACACATCTATGACATATCAAATTGCTTACTGTCTCAGGGAAGGGAAATGGGAAGAAAGAGAGGATTTTAAATTTACATTTTAAAAAGCAAATGTTAAAAATTGTGTTTACATGCAATTGGAAAAAATATTGCTGATCAAAAGCAAACCAATCTCCTAGTTTTGTAAAAGATCAACAATACTACATAAGGCTTCTCTTGATCCCTGAAATTATTAATTGGTGCTTCCCCAAATTACCTCATATTTTCTTTTTAAGTGTCTATATTGTTTCCTGCAATAAAGTATAATTCCCTCAAGAATGGGGAATGTTTCATTTTTATCTTTGCACACTCAGTGCCCAACACAGCCACCACCATGTTGGAGCCATTTCATAAATGCTTATTGCCTGAACACTGAAAATTTCAAAGGCAAATAATATCCAGGCAAGGACCTAAGGCTTTACCTAAAGCAAAAAACAAATCAAAAAGCAAATAAGCCAATCTCCAAGAGAAACCAAACAATCCAATTTTTAAAATCCTTCTAATTCGCAGCTTTATTTTTAAAAGTAGTATGGTGATAAAAGGTAACACATTCTGGTAGAAAAATCATTGGTCTTGAAGTCAGAATTTCTGTGTTCAAGTCCTTAACTCTGCTGATTATTAGCTTTGTAATCTTAGGCAAGTTAATTTTCTTCTTGTATCCTCAGTTTCCCACTCTGTAAAATGATCATTAAGTTTTCTGCCAGATTTACCATTCTTTGATTTTTGTGACTATCAAGAGCCAGAGCTCCTGAGAGACTGAGCACATGAAGCACCCGAACTTATACAATGCTAATGCTATTTGTAGAACTCTTTATGCCACTCCCTTTCATTCTAATATGGTCATATACCCCAACCCAGCAATATACTCCTCTTTAACTCAATGTATTGCATCGTACAAGTAATTTTTTCTTTTTTTTATCTTCCACAAACAGCTGGAAAAAGAGAGGTGCACCAGGCAGCAGGCTCGGTCAATCCTGTTTAAATATTGATCACAAACATCGTTAAAATAAAAGTCTATCGACTCAGCTGGTGACTTTGCAGCTTCAACACTTTATAGAATGCAATTTTCCATGTGCACTGACTCAAAGCAACTTGCTTGAGTTATGATGTTAATAAGCAAGGTCCCTCTCCAAATGAGCCCCAGTGTCCCCTGCAGCAATTGCCTAAAGGATCCAGGTCTCTGTATCAGGAACAGTTTGTTTTAATTCTCTATTGTTGCAGCTGGCCAGCTTGAGGGATGTTATCAAAGGACTGCCTTTAGGACCTGAGGTTATGGGACATAGGGAACAAAGTGGAGAGGAGAAAAGATTGCATTTAGAGTTGAGGGTCTTGAGTTCCAATCCCAGCTTTATTTATTACTTATGTGATGTTGGACTTCATTTTTCTTACTTAAATGAGTGAATAGAATGATGGACAGATGGGTGGATAGATGATTTCTAAAATCTTTTCCAACTTTTATCACTCTACGATCCTATAATTGAAGGAAAATACTGTCTCAGACTATTGCCGCAACTTTCTAAACCTCTACTTCTTTGACTCTCAAATGGTAATAATTATACTTATACTATAAACCTTTCAGAAGTATTATAGGTATATGATAATGGACACAAAGTGCTTTGTAAATCTTAAAGTTAAAAAGCTGTACCCCATCTTCTCAGTCTTATTGCTCCCAGTGAAACATCATCCTTTAAATTGACCCTTAAAACCTAATTGAAATGTTATCTCCTTGAGGATGTCTTTTCTGATCTCCTTAGTTGATGATGACCTTTTCCCACACTGATCTCACATCGCAGTTTGTATCTCTTTTATGAATTTTTGAGGTATTAATTATATGTAGAGAACCCACCTAGAATGATGTGTTTCCAGAATGCTTTGGGATCAAGAACTTTACTCTTTGGGGAGGAGTCTGCAAGTATTATCTCCAGGAGTCTATGCATGAGACCAGCTTTCCTACTTCTAAAGAAGAATGGAAATCTTGGGGGTGAGGACTAGATTAATAATAAATAGCTAGAAGGAGAAGCCAATATGCATTCAGGATATAAAGATGAACAGAGGTGGAAGAAAATGGTGAGTGAGTAACTGCATATATAAAGAATAGTGAACATGGAAAATGATTACTAGAGACCAGGAGAGCAGCTAGATGGGATTGTGACTGGTATATACTGACCATGAAGAGCCTCAAAGTGAGGAAAAATAATCCTCAAGAGTTTGAATGTGCCCTTCCCTAATGGACTAGTAAATTCTTAAAGGCTCTGCTCCTACCATCTTCCCTTCATGCCAGAAACTTAATAGTAATTAATTGGGAGTCTTGACTCCCAATATATAGGGGTTCTCAAACCATAAGGTGGGTATCTGGTTCATGCTCTGTGCACACCTATATGTAAGATATAGTTGGAAAAAGAAGTCATCAGTAATTTGATGGTAAGAATGCTTAATGCTTGATCTAATTCCTTGCTATTTATCTTTTAATAGACTTCATTAAATATTTCCTATTTTGAATTTATGTGCCTGCTGGGTCATCTGGAAGATTTATGAACTATGTAGTTCAGTAGATGAATTAGGAATCTTGGTCCAATTTTTAAAGAAATCCTGGATCCTCCTATTGAACTGAATTCTCCTAGAAGGAAGAGATACTGTCTTATTTAATTATTACACCTTCCTCAGGGTTTAACGCAATTCTCTGAACATAGGATATCCTTAGTAAATCTTTGTTAATGTAATCAAACATTCCCACAAGTGGCCTTGGATTAAACTGGCAACTTCTGCCCTTATTCAGGACATGAGGTAACAGCAGTAACTTGAACTGTGGGCATTTTCCATAATGTCAGGTTTCCTGTAGATTAGTCTAAAATCATTTGAGAAAATAATCTTTCCTTTCCAGCCTTTGGTCTATAGAATTCAGCTATGTTCCAAATTCTCAAAGATAGGAAAGAACCAGAAAGATTTTGGAGAGAATGTTTAGATTCTAAGGACAGGTGAGAAGAAGGTAGCTTCTTTCCAGAGCATACAGAAGAGAGGGAGAAGTGGAAATTTATAAAACAGAAACTCAGTAACCTGTGATTCAAAATATGATGATTATAGTCAGCAAAACTCCAGGGAAAAGGGACTTACTCTTGTATTTTCCCAGATCCTAAAATGTAAGGAGCCAATTTGGAAGAGTCAGGGCAAGAGACAAGGGAATTACTTCCAGATATTCCCAGTTAAAAATAAGCAAGAGACAATGGCTATAAGCAGTTTCTTTCCCCTCCTTCCCATTCTCCCTCCCTGTCCCCATTTTGGTACTCAGAGCTAGTATATCTTGCTTGCTCATTGCAGTTCCCAGGGGAGAAGTGAAATTGAATTCCATGGTCACCAATTATCACACTGAATGTGAACATTAAGACAATAGGAGCACTTCTATTACATTGTTTGATACTGAAGCACTTATTGGAGCTAGATTTTTTTCCTTCTGTTTGCATTGAAGCTGCTGGGCCCAGGAAACTTGGGGAACAGAAGTTCCCTAACATCTCAATTTGCTTTGTTTTTGTAGGTGGTCTGGGTTTTTTGGGATCCAAAGCTATGCTGTCTCCAGATGTAGAGTAAAGTAAACTGCATAAGTGAATTTCCATTATCAAGTTTGAATTGGGAATGAATTAGAAAGCAACCATAAAGCAAGTAGGTGTTTCCTCCCTCTCCCATTGGGCAATGCTTCTCAATTTTTTCTTTCTGAATTTTCAGTTCTGAAAGCAAAGCATGCTGGTAAATTTTTCAGGAGTCTTCACTGATGCAGTGGCCCAGCCCCTTTGTGGTTTCTGTAACCACATTGCTTATTAAACCTGCAATTTCTTGTCACTTAAAGGCTAAGGATAAATAGGGGTGGATGAAGTCTCAGAGGGTCTGATTGGGGTAAACATCCCCAAATATTTCTTTAAAATTTTGTGGGACTTAATCAAAACAGCAGAGGCTCTATATATATGGGATAGAAGTCCCTCTTTAATACAAATTATGAATTATGGCTAGATTCCATATGAAATCTTTTGAAAAGCTGAAGAATTCCAGTAATGGAAATGACCTTGAAAAAAACGCTTAGCTAATTTTTCTGTGTTCCTAGGGCTGTACATAGGTTGGGAAGAGACCTTAGAAAATATCTAGTTCATCTTCTTCAATTTACAATACAAGTCTTATGTCAGAGGTACTCTCGTAAAACAAGGGGCCTTGGAATACTTCGGGAGATTTCCCCTATTTTTGACTTATTGTCTTTTTTCTGAATCTCCTTGGAACTTCAGTATTTTTTGCCTCCCAAGTGTCACTAATTTTCCATATAAGCACACAGAGTGACAAGACCCAAAATTTGAGCAATGTTATTTATAAGTTCATAGAAAAAAAGGATATATCAGAGATAATACAAAATAATTCTACTTATTGGTAAGCAACTGTCAGCTCAAGAGGCCTGTGTAGTTTCAGCAACTCTTAGAATACTATGCTGACATAGGGGTCCAAGAGGGGTTGATTGATTTTTGCTCACCTAAATTAGTTCTTGCCTCTATCTGTAGAATTGCTTATTTTTGACAATTCTTGCCTCCAGTTGCTTACAATAGGTATCACAATCTTGTTCACAGCTGTTATTCTCTGCTATTCTCTGTTATCATCTATTCTATTTCTTCAAGTTCTTGTCACCTCTCAACAGTTTTTTTTTCCTAATGCCACTCAATCTTCCATCACTTGAAAGTTATACTGCTCTTCTAAATCTTTTGCAAATAGCATTAATTTCATTTCTCAGGAGACCAGATCTTTGATAATTGGCCTATTACGAATAAATATCTAGGATGTATTTACCATTTAAAAATGTACCTCTGTACAAATGCCTTTTTGTTCTACAAGCCTTCTTTTGTATCCTGTTCCCCAGAGTCCCAGGACTTATGTACAATTATGACTTTAAGGGAGTTAAAAGAATCATTTCCTATTGGCTTCTGCAAGCTGATCTTTCTCTCCAATTCCATGTTGGCTCACAGTAGCTTATGACTATTTATGTTCTTATTCCACTTCTTATGTTATGTTGACTTGCAGTAATATTTCATGCTAGATCTAGGGACTTAGGAGGAAATATATCACTTCTTATCCAGTTGTCTCTCCACTTCTTCTTCTCCATCCCAAAATGGGTGGAGTTATTTAAAGTACCTGAACACTTCTTTAAATCTCTAGAAAATGTAAGAACTATCAAGCAGGGAGAAGAAGAAAGGAAACCTTTTTGATATTATTTGTCTTTCATTTTTTTTGTTTGGTTTTGTTTTTGTTTTTCCTGAGGCTGGGGTGAAGTGACTTGCCCAGGATCACACAGCTAGGAAGTATTAAGTGTCAGAGACCAGATTTGAACTCCGGTCCTCCTGAATTCAAGGCCGGTGCTCTATCTACTGAGCCACCTAGCTGCCCCCATTTGTCTTTCATTTTTGAAGAGGACCAGGACATCTTGGGTGATGTCTTGACTTGAGCATCATTTGGATTTAAATGAAGTAAAATCTCAAATCATCAGCTTCACTCTCTCTTGTAGAGTCATCAAAGTCCAATGAAAAGAAAAAAATCAAAAAGACTGGCAATGGCCCAGGAAACTATGGATGGATGACCTTGTTGTCTTCAGTGTTTGACCAAGCTCTAAGTTCTCCACAGTTCTTGCTTCAGTGGCCTTTATAGCCTTTCGAACATCTGCCTTTTCTACCAGGAGAAGTCCGACTTGTCTAGTGACAAACATGAAGTTAATATTATAGCAGACGCTGGAGCTTTGGTCTTCTGACCACTAGGCCAATGAGAAGTCATTCTAGAGAAACATCTGCTATGTTTTTCTTATAAAATCTTTGAACAAAATTCCACAATTTCTATGGGTAGATGTAGCTCACTCTGGGATTCCAAACCTCTGTGGACACCTTGTAGGCACCTAATAAGTATTTGTTGAGTTAAACTGAAATTGATCAAATCTGCTGTTCATGCTCTCAATGGATAATACATGTTCTAGTCT
Source organism: Sminthopsis crassicaudata (assembly GCF_048593235.1). Classification (NCBI taxonomy): domain Eukaryota; kingdom Metazoa; phylum Chordata; class Mammalia; order Dasyuromorphia; family Dasyuridae; genus Sminthopsis; species Sminthopsis crassicaudata. The sequence continues at coordinate 105,715,703 of NC_133620.1, forward strand.
TCCTCAGTGTGTACAGAACTAGATTCAGAGGCAAAATACCTGGTTTCAAGATCTTGTTCTTTCATTTACCATCTGGGTGATGTGCAAAGTAGTCCACTTTTTTGGGCCTCAGTTTTTTCAACTACAAAATGAGGGGGTTGGGTTAGATGAGTTTTAAGGGTCAACCCAGCTACAGAGCCATGATTCTATAAAGAATGGATATCATCTTTGTGACTGTTAAAATGGGGGTGTTGACCAAGAAAACCTTCAAGGCCCTTTTCAAATTTCAACCCATGATCTTTATCATAAGGGCTTGACCTTACCTTTGTAAAGTGTCCTTGGGTAGGTAGAAACTGAGGAAAGTAGCTATATTTGCCTGGAAGATTCTAGCAGACCTAGCCATGGAAATGTGGAAATCTATTGGAATGAATTCCATACAGCATTAGAGTCTTCACCATGTACCCCACCTCACCCCTCCCACAGTCTCACTGGCAGTCCTTAAGCAAGATCTATATGAACATTTGAACATGAACATGAACAACACAATGAACATAAATTTTTGTAAAAGGTATCTTTCTTAAATTCCTTACAACATGCCTTTTAGCCTTATTTGCTTCAGTTTCCTCATCTGTAAAATGAGATGGAGAAAGAAATGGTAAAGCACTTCAATATCTTTGCCAAGAAAATCCCTAAGAAGTCATGAGGAGACAGGCGTGACTGAAAAATGTCTAAATATCAAACATATTACTCCCTCCAAGTTTCATCTGTACTACTTGTTTCTTATATGTTGCTCCATCTACCATCTCCATTGTAAAGTCCAAGCTAGCTCCCTGAAGGGCTCAGAATCAGCCAGAGTCAGGATAAGCAAAAATCCTTACCGCACGTTGGGCGCCAAAATGTGATGTTCTGTTGTCTCTAGATTGTGATCGTTCTCTGGGAGCAGGATTTCTTGGGGAGCTTCTGGAGGCAGCCTTGGCTTTAGTTCCTATCAGAATGTCTCCAGCCAGTTCAGTCTCTAGCTCCCTCTGAATCCAAAGCCTTCAGTCAGCACAAAGGTAGACATAGGAATGAATCAGACTCTGCCTCCAAGAGTGTGGGATTGTGGGTTTCCCAGAAGTCAATCCTAGGTGTGAATCTCCCGAAAGTCCATGAGCAGGCTTTTCCTTTAGACTTGTGAATCTCTTGGACTTGAGAATCCAACGAATCCAGGCTCTCTGAATCTCCTAGCTTCCTGGAAGTTCTCCCTGGAAGTCTTCTTCTTGACCCAATCCAGACTGACTTCCCCACTCAATGTTGGCTCCTTATATCCTTGCAGAGAATGGGATTGTGGGTCCTCCATGAGCTTGTGGGAACTCCTTACAGAACCAATGAGCAAACTCCTCTAAGGGTTTGAACTCCTTTAGAGGTGTGAACTCTGAACTAGAGAATTGTTAAGTACCAGACAACTGACTTAGCACCTAGTAATAATCCTAACACTCCATACTTTTGCCTTTTCCAACTTCCATGCCTAAAATGCTCTCCCCTCCTCATCTTCATCTTTTAGAATCTCTGGCTTCCTTCAATGTTCTATTCACATAATACTTTCTTCAGGAGTATTTGCCTGGTTTCCACAACATCAAGTGCCTTTCACTCTAAAGTTACCTTCTTTATAATTTTTATATAAAATATAATCCCATGGAGTGTTCTGAAAGGACTAGCACCTTTGGCATGAGGCTTTACAGAGTTGTCATTCCAGGGATGTTAATTCATTTTTTTATGTTCACCCTGTGGCTCCAAGAAGTTTCAGCATGTACAACAGCCACATATTGGTAAAACCATCTTAGCCAACAAACCAAACCAGGTTGAGGATAATTGATGGATGTCAAGCTCATTGCTGAGCTGGAGGATATCTATCCAAAATATGGGAAGACATTCTCTGGCAGAGTGGGCAGATGAGAACAATTTGTTCCAATGACCAACTGCAATAGGGACTATGGAGCACTTAGAACTTGGTTAGACATAGAAGATATCAACATCATCCATTGCATTCTGGGTCTTTGCTTTTGTTTTGCCACTGGACTTCAATGATTCTAGGAGAGACAGTGAGACTAATAACTGCAACTCAACTTCACTTAAATCCAATTCATGTGCATGTTAAGATATCATCCTGTGACTTTTTGGATCTCTTTGAAAATGAAGGATGAATAACAATAAAATTTATGTACCTATTTTATGTGTGCTATCTTCCTTATTAGAATATAAACTCCTCAAGGGCAGGGGCTTGTTTTTCCTCTTTTTTCCTTTTTTCTTTGGAACCTCACACTGTAGCATGTTTAGCACATTGGGAGTGTCTAGATCTTTTCCCCATGACACCTGCCCTTTGGCCATTATTATCACTGTTTCCCCAGAATCTTGGATTCTAACTTCAGTTTTGATAGGGAAGCTTTTGTCTTATCTTGTCTAGGCTCAGGTTTCCAGATTATTCCTGGATCATCTTCTGACTATGCTCCTATTTTTCCTCTCCCCTTTTTTATACCTTTCTATGGGTTTTTTATACTTCATTAATGTAAGTTCCTTGAGGTCAGGCTTTATTTGTATTTGTATTGCAAGGGCTTAGCACAATTCTTAGAACAAAGTAAATGCTTAGTAATAACAGTTGGAATCTATATAGATCTTTAACAACTGTCTCTGTCTTTTTCTCTGTCTCACACTCTATCTCTGTCTTCTATATATATCTATATCTATATCTATACATATAGATATAGATATAGATATAGATATACATATACATATATGTATTATCATTTCATATTCACAACATCCTTGTAAGGTTAGGTGTTATTTTATGGTCTTTTATTATATTATTTACAATACACAATTTACAAAACACAATTTATTTATAATAACATTTACAATTTTACATTTTTTTACAATTACATTTGCAACATTATATTATTTTATATCATTTTACAAATAATGAAACTGAATTTGAAAGAGGGTAAGTCATTTGTCTGTGGTCACATGTCTAAGATAGGATTCAAACTTGCTTCTTCCTGCCTCCAAGGCCAGAGGTCTATTCATTGGGCCACTTAGCTGTTTTATTAAGGTAAAACATCTTAATAAAATATTCATCCAATTTATTATTATTTTTATTAATAAACACAGTTATTATGTTTATGATGGCAGTTCTCTTAACTCTTAGAATCCATGATTCCACAGCTTATCATCCCTAAGCCAGTGGAGAAAGATGTGATTTAGAAGACTTGTACAAGTCATGTTCCACACTCAAGTCCACCATGCATTCACTTCACAAATTCCTCTTGTTTTTCTAGCAGCTGCTGTGATGAAGCACTTTGTTTCCCAAGTCTGGCCTCCACAGCAAAGGGAGTTCTTAACAGCCCAGAAGGAAAGACATCTAGAAATCAATCAGAGAGCATTAACAGCCTGTGCTTGTTAATAGTCTAACAACAAACAGTAAATCCCTCTCTCTGTGAAGGCCTCGTGTATTCCCAGCTGGGTTGATTACCTGAAGGAAGAGCAGAAAGATCCAGATTTCAGCTGAGACTTTGGCAAGAAAATACTGGACCAGAGTAGGGGATGGGGAAGACAAAAACAACCTTGGGGGTGAGAGAGGAGCTCAGAGGGGAACTCTATATCTTTCCTCTTCTCTAGTCTTTCAGATTAACCAGGTAAAGATCTCAGCTCTGCAGGGTGTAAGGCTACTGTAATATAATTCTGTGTCCTTGGGCCAGTGAATAAGGAGGAACAGAGCCCCAGACCTGCTGACATCTGAAAAAGCACAGTTATCTCTGGCAGCTGCTGCTTCCCCAGTGGGTGATGCTCCATTTAGGAATGCTTTATCTGGTGAAACCCCAAACAGTCAGTGTGGTGCTGGTGCTCTCCAGGTCGCCAATGTTAATCATATGTATGGAGTTGGGTGATGCGCCAGAGCCCAGAGGGAAAGAGCAGGGCTCTGGTAAAGATCAGAATAATTTATGAAAAGCCATGTGGATCTTTTATGTGAGTAGGCATTATAAAGGGAGAGCAAAATGAACAAAATTATTTCTGAATGGTAGCTAGCCAGTTAATAAATATTCAATGAGGTACTACTATCTTATGCTCTGAGAAGTGCCAGACATGATGCAAGTCTATGTGGTCCCACTGTTCATTTGCACAAGCTAAGCTCCATAGTTGAATGTATCCCCTCTAGGAGGTCCTATGTAGCATTGATTGAAAACCATGCTGAATTTGAAGTCATAGGTTCAAATCCTAGCCTTAACATTGATATCTTTAGAGAAATTATATACCCTCTCTGGATCTCAATTTCCTAATTGATAAAAGGACTAGATTTCCTCTTAGGTCCTTTACAATTCTAAATTTATGCTCTTATGATCTCTGCCTTTCAGAATTCTAATGTGAGGATTTTATACTTCTATTTGCTACAAATTGAGTTTGGATTTATTATTTTGTTGATTGTTTAGCATTAAGAAAGTGTTAATAATGCAGATTAAACTCAAAAATGAGTTATGCATACAAATTTATCCCCTTAGCATCACCCTCTTTTCAATACTCACCTTCGCAGTAGGATGTAAATCACTTTTGAGATGAGACTAGTTGGCAAGAATACCCTGGGAAGGAAGTTTATAGAGTGAGAGAATAACAAGACCACTAGACCTGGGTTCTCATACTGGTTTTGCCATTATGGGAGTTTGGACAGTTCTCTCTCTTATCCTTTCTTACTACCCCCCATCCCCAGTTTCCTCATCTGAAAATGAGAAAGTAGGATGATGAAATATACTTTAGGATTATAGAGCCAAAGAATCCCAGAGTTGCAAGGGACTCTAGAAGTCATCGACAATGAACAATTTCTTCCTTCCTGATCTCTGGGTCTCTTTGTATTGATCAACCAAAAACCAACAGTCAACAGGAATTCATCAAACATCTACTTTATTCTAGGTGATGGTGATACAAGGACAAAAATAAATTACTTTCCTCCTTCAAGGAGCTTATATTTTGGATGAGGATTCATATAGGTAGGTAGGTAGACTGATAGGTAGATACAGATAGAGTGTGTATGCATGTACACATGTACAGATTTGTCTCTTTCATCTATCATTCTATCAATCTATCATCCATCTATCCATCTATCTCTCTTTGTGTTTCTCCATTTCTGTCTGTCACTCATCTATCTATCTATCTATCTATCTATCTATCTATCTATCTATCAAAATCTACTTACTTACCTGCTTACTTATCTGTTCTATATTACAGCTCTATGTAGATATAAGGTGATTTTGTGGGTAGTCCGCCAGAAGCTTCAAAGATTGGAAAAATTATCATGTAGACCATGAAACAGAAAAAAGACCAGAGATTCTAGGAGGTAGAGATGAGGAGGCCATTATTTCAGGCCCGGGGACAGCTGCTGCAAAAGCACAGTGTCATTTGTGAAGAACAGTAAAGAGGTCATTTTGGCTGAACCATGGATTTTATGAAGGAGGATAATGTGTAATATGGCTGAAAAGGTGTGTTGGGGCCAAGTTGTGAAGGGCTTTAAATGTCAAATAGAGGACTTTATGGGTTGCCCATGTGATAGAAGGAATATATTGATTGTGCTTGGCTCCAGAAGGCAGAGCTAGAAAGAGCAGGTGAATGTTGCTATGTACATATGTGGGCTTGATATAAGAAAAACAACAATATCTAAGGTTTATATAAGTATTTACCACAGGCAGATCATTTGCAAAGCACTTTGTAAAAACTTCCTATCAATTAGAATTAGATAGAAGTGGTATGGAATGCTTTGAAGGTATTTTAAGGAAAGGTTGAATAACTACTTGTCAGTTCTGTTATAGAGGCATTTCTTGTGACGATACAGGTTAGACTGGATTGCTTCTGAGATTCTTTCCAACCAGATTCTATGATTTTGTAATTTATCCTGTTATGAGAAAGACTGACCTGAGATAGCCTTCTATGGGACTGCGGATGTGGCACTTCTAAGCCTTTTTCCCTCCCTTGTGAATAGACTGATCTAAGCACTATCTATCACAGGAATTTACAAAGGAGAGTCCCCTAAAATCCACCTTTGGGTAACTGCCAGAAAAAAGCAGTTCCCAGTGTTTTAGTTAGCTTCTTCCCATCCTATTACAGCATCTGATGGTGAAGGGCTCTTTTTTCCCTTCTGGCTTCCACATGTCACAGAACCTGTTGCCATATTATTCAATCCCCCATTCCAATTAAAGTTAACCATCCCCTTGAAAACGAATGCACAGTTAACAAAGTGATAAGTTGACGTTTAAACTTTAAGCAGATTGCTTCCAGCTAATCACAGTTAAGTGGCAGAAAAAATCATAGGCACTGAGCTCCATGTAAGGAAGCCCTAGTACAATACACAATGAATTGGGCTCTTGGGTTTGCTATGACTATTTGTATTTTCCCCCCAAAGAACTGTTCCAGCATCTGAAAGAGGTACAGGTAGAATTGGGGTGCCCCTCCCCCAAGTTGAGTATGGAACTATAGGCAAACATAATGCCTAAGCAACCCCTACACTTTCATGAGTCTCCTTGAAAAGAATGTTGTCTTCCTAGCACCCTGACTAAAGGTCTCTTTACTTGGCACTTAACAAAGGGCAGAGGGAGTTTTGGTAAGTTTTTTCTCTCTAGGGAGAGAGGATCAGAATGAAAAGACTCTTCACTTTAAGAATGGAAACAGCATTCAATGTCTACTCCTTGGCTTCTTCCTCCAGGTTTTCCCATCTCCTTCAGCATAGGCAAGTGTCTAAGAGAAAGAACGAAGAACAGAGATAGAAGTGAGAGAGACAAAGATATACACACACACACACACACACACACACACACACACACACAGAGGCAGTGGAGAACAGACATGCAGAGAGAAATGGAGAGGGAAACAGAGGGAGAAGAGAGAGATAGGGGGAAAAACAAAGAGAAACAGAGAGAGACAGAGACACAGATATTCAGAGAGAGCAGACATGCAGAGAGAGAAATGAAGAGGGAAACAAAGGAGGGCACAGAGAGAGACAGAGAGGGAAGGAGAAACAGAGAGACAGAGTCAGAGAGACAGACACAGAGACCCAGAGACACACAGAGAAAGAGACAGAGACATATATAGAGAGATGAGAAAGACAAAAGGAGGGAGAGAGGAGAGGAAGAGGGAGAAAGAAAAAGAGAGAGAAGATATTGAATATTAATGCAATGAAATGCATTTCTGTGTTCCCCATTGCTGACCAGTGAATGTTTTCCTTCCTTTCTCCCCAGAATAAAGGCAGGTCTAGAATTAGATTTTAGATTGCATGTCCCATTCATGAGGCACAGCATTCATAACTACCTCCCGTTCTGACACTGAACAACTTGACTTCTTGGCTGGTTGAGGGGCTCTTGTCTACAGTTTCTAAATGAATAATGGAAGCAAAGATCCTACAAGTCACTGCAATAAGGGCTGGACCTCCATGATCTCTACTATTATTCCTTGTTGTGTGACAATGTATCTGTTTCTGAACCTCCTCCGATGAAAACTATCCATCAACTATCTCACAATGTGGAGCAATGGAGTAAGAGGGTCATGGCGGTCCTAGGTTTGGATTCTGCCTCAGCTACTTGCTAACTCTGTTACTATGCTTGAGCCGCCCAATCTCTCAGAGCTTTAGTTTCCCCATAAAATGGAGATAACACCTGTAGCACCTGCCTCACAAGGCTGTTGTGAAGATCAAAAAATTCAAGTGAGTGCCTAGTGCTGTAAAAACTTTAAAGTACCATACAAACATCAGCTGTTTTCAAGGATATTTTTAGCAAAATCAGCAAAGGCACTGGGAGTAAGGAAGCTGAAGTTCTATGACTAGGCATCTCCATTATTATTATTTTGGTTTTCAGCAAAAAGAAAAAATAATGACTCATTTATTAGCCAACAATGCAGATGCTCACATTTTAAAAATACCCAATTTCTAAGCCTCATGTTCTATAAGTGCCAATGCCTCCAACTTTAAATATTTCTCCAGCAGGAATAACCAGCTGTCTTCCGTAACCAGCTCCATGGCCCTGACCAGAGGCGACACTGAGACAAGTTGTATTTAGGGTGGAGTGGAGAAAGAAAAGAAAGAAAGTCTGTCTCTTCTGTGAATATGCAACTGAGGAGAAGAAAGATGCCAGAGTTCAAATTCTGCTAGTTGTATGACCCTGGAAAATATTTTTTCTTGGAATTAATTTACTCATCTATTAAATGGAGATAACAATAGCACCTTTTCCCCAAGATTATTGTAAAGTTCAAATGATAACTTGCACAGAACTTTCCAAAACATAAAGCTCTACATAAATGCTAGGCCTCATTATTTCCATTATGATACAATGCCTTTCTGATAACACTCAAATCTTTTTATTACCTTGCTAAACAATGCTTGCTCCTGCTTCTGTGTTTTTTTTTCCACTCTTGGAGAATATAGTATTCAGTGTTTTATAATTTAACAGTATCTAACCATATTACATAATAGGTCAATCATAACTTGCTTTCCCATTAGTTAAAATGGTTATTCTTTTAGATATGAGGTCTTAAAGACCTCATGGTTTTGCTGTGATTTGGTTTTTAAGGGTAAAAAAATGAATAAAAAATTTCCATTGCAGAAATTTATCACTTCTGTGCTGAAATGTATAGAGAGAAGGCTCCTAGTGGACAAAGGTGTGCAAAATTTTCAGAAGGGAGGAAGGGAGATAAGATGCTTCTCAAAGCACTGAACAATACAGACCAGAGGATCAGAAGATCTAAGATCAAATTTTGCATGTGCCACTTGTTAGTTGTTAAATTAGGGAAATTACCAGGCCTTGGTTTCCCTATTTATAAAATGTAGGGAACTCAGATGATCTTCAAACTTTGATGACCCTTCCAGGTTTGATCCTATAAGATCCTGGGATTCAGAGGCAGATAGTGTTCGACATTTTAATCAGTTGGTTCAAAAAGCTTATCCTACAGTGTGACAAAAGTTTGAACTTGTTCAGGAATATATTCAATGTTTTTTTCAGTTATGTCCAACTTCGTGATCCCATTAAGGGTTTTGTTGGCAAAGATACTGGAATGGTCTGTTATTTCCTTCTCCAGTTCATTTGACAGATGAGTAAACTGAGGCAAATAAAAGTGGTGACTTGACCATGGTCATACAACTTATAAATGTATGAAATTGAAGTTGAACTCAAGTCTTCCTAACTATAGGCTTGAACTACTCTGTCTACTTGGGAATATATAGTAAAGTGGAAAGAAGTTATTTACTTTGCTTTTTAAAGAGGTCATATGGTCTAAGGGACTAAGGCATGGGCATGCATATTGCCCTCTGACTCTTAGCAAACCCTTGTCATGTATAGTTATTGTTGTTTGCCTGGGAATAGAACTCACATCTTAAAAATCCTTATGAACTTAATTCTTGATTAATTTTTTTTATTTGTTGGAAAATTAGTTGATTGATTGAAACAGCTTTAGCAAGTGACAGGAATGAGCAGGGGCTTTTTGAGGGCTCACTCTGTCCTTACTCCCCAGGAGTTTTGACCTTCCTTCATCAGTAGACACTCCTCCCAGGCCCAGAGTTTGATCATATGCTTGCATCTCTGGTCTGAACAAAGCCGAATGCTTTTGCAGAGTAAACAGCCAGCCTGCAGCTTTGACACTGCTTGGCTGGGCATGTTTGTTGAAGGGAATTGGGTAGTTCAAGCACTGTAAATGTACCTGGCATCTTTGGCTTCCCCCGAGTGAAAATATAGCATCCCTCCACAGGACCCTTACTTCCTTTGCTGATGCTGTTTGCTTTGGACTCAGAAAAAAAAAAAAAAACAGGTGCTTTGGCCAATCTCAATATGGGCTTTGTGAAAAGAGTACCAGACCTGTTTTCCAGTCTGTTGAATTCCAGGTGGATGCTGGTTCTGGCACTAGTTATGTTAAGTAAGACATCCTTTAGAGAAGGACGCAGAGAAGGAGCAGGGATTGCCTTCTCTCATAGTCTGACCATCAACAAATTCTCTATGAGATTTCACTCAGATCCTTGATATAATTCTGTGAACCTCCCTCTTAATGTGCTGCTTTCCAGCACCTTTTATTTTAGGAGATAGCATTATATATAGCATAATGAAGTCTTGGAATTGGAGTCAGGGACATGTTTGAAATCCCAGGTCTGCCTTTTTTAAGCTGTGTGATCTCAGGAAGGTACTTAACCTCTCTGCTTTCTGATTCCCTCTGTATCTGCCTGAAGAATAAGCCAATCAGTGCTAAGGTTCAATAGCACTGTGCCTGGGTGGATTTACAGAGTGAAAGATGTTTATTGAACAATACATGGGACAGCAGCAGCCTTGTGTCTATTTTCATTATTCTTGAAGTGGCATCCTAAATTCAGCATAGCCTTCACCGGTCCTTAGCTTCCTAAACTCTTGGGTATACTTGAATATATTATACAGTGAAAAGCAGCCACATTTTCCTAGCATGAACTAGACCACAATATAGCATGGGGTCAAGGTTTATATAATTCAAAAAAGGACTGAGTTGGAAAATATTGACAGAAATAATCACCGACAAGCAGAACAGTTCTAAAAATGTTATTATATTAAAATTTATTATAATTTATATTCTTTTTTAAACTATCAATTTAACAAAAATGTTTATTCTGCTCATAATGATTCCATGAAATGATTAAGGAGAAAACATACATGTTACTAAATGCTATTTCCTTGTACAGGTACTTAAATAATTAAAATTCTGATTTTCACATTATCATGGTAATTCATATTTATTTTCCCATTCTGAAAGATCTTCCAAATTATCATTCATCTTTTTATATTTATGCTGTCCTGCTATGTGTATAGAGGAATTTAATTTTCTTTTTTATTATATAATTTATAATCTTGTAAATGAAATGATTATATTTAAAAGAAAATCAAGGTAAACATAACAAAGCTTCAGAGTTTCATGTACAATCCTTTCCCCATCTCCACACTCCTTTTTTTCATATGTATTTAGAATGGTCATTTTATTTATTATTGTTATAGTTAAGAATAAAAAACAATTGAAGAAGAAAAAAATAAGAAGAGTCTTCATGACTTCTTTTCCTGGGACAGTTTCCTGCAAGGATCCTGTTGAGGAAACAGGTGGCTAGGAAACACTCTTGACATGAAAAATGAGATTTATTTCTTGAAGGGATCATCAGGTTTGGACGATGAATGAATGTTATATGCCTACCACACTGGAATTATGTCCTTCTGATCTTGTCCTTGGGTTCCAAGTCTTCTGCAACCTTTTATACTTATTGGAAAATTGAAGAGGTTAGCTTTCTTCCCTATTTCTCTGCCTCTCGGTCTCTGTCTCTCTCTACATACATACATACATACACATATATACATGTATAACATGCATACATATGTATATATATGTGTATATATATTATATATAAATATATATATATGTGTGTGTGTGTATGTGTGTGTATTGATGTTCAGTCATGACTGACTTTTTATGAACTCATTTGGGGTTTTCTTGACAAGGATATTGGAGTGGTATGTCATCCTTCTTCAGCTCATTTTATATATGAAGAAACTGAGGCAAACAGGATTAAATGATTTGCCCAGGGTCAAAGGTAGTAAGTGTCTGAGATAAAAATTTAAACTCAAAACCTCTTGCCTTCTGATCTGGTACTGTATGCACTGTATCACCTAGCTGCCCATGTTTATATTTATAGATCTGTAAATGTATCCATAGATGTCTCTATCTATATATCTATATACACACACACACATATATATATATGCTTACACACATACATATATACATACACATAATACACATGCACATATTGTCTCCCCAATAGTATATAAATTCTTTGAGGGAAGAAAGTATTTTTTTTTTTTTTTTTTTTGTCTTTCCTCAGAGCCTTGCGCAATACCTGGCACATATAACAGTAAGAATTTAATAAATTTGGGTTAATTGAATGAATGAATGAATGAATGAATGAATGAAGAAAGCATTCTCCTTCCTGCCTCCCAAGCACTTTCTTGCCCTATTTTTTGGCTGGAATATATTTTTTCTTCTAGTTTATCCAGCCCTTCTAGGGTAACAGACCACGTTGGAACCTCATTAACATTTGGCACAGGCCTCCCTCCCCAAACTGGTACCCTTTTACTTCTTAAAGATTTTCCCTACACATTCTAGAGCTGCCTATGACTTATGGAGTGTAACTTTCATCTTCCAACTTCTGACTGTTGCCATAGAAATTAATAGGAAAGGAGTTCAGGTTTCTGAGGTGATCATGAAGATTCCTTGTCCCCATGAATATTTCTATTACCCATAAGTTCCTATTAGTCCGGGCTCCCACCAAGGAGGTTTGGAGGGATGGTAAAGAGGGTGAGTTGAGGATAGCCAGGGAGAAGTGGATCACCAGCCTTGTGGACTTCACTGAGGTGGTAAAAAGGCTACCTTACTTTCCTTTTTAGCTGAAAGACTAGCAGGAAGGATCCATGTCATTTAGGGGAATATGGAGAAGAGGAATATTTTACTTTCCCCCACATTTCCTAACCATTATCTTTTCATATCCCAGCCACATTAAATTTGGGGGCTATCCTTAAGGAGGTACTAGTGCACAATGGACTTACTGTTAAGTACTGCTATCCTCCCAGAAATGCAGGTTCTTGACTTCAGATTCATCCTTAACTTTACACTCTTTCTCATCCCATACCATTTCCTGTTTTAATGTCTCTGCATAGACTGGAATGCACTTATTCCTCAATTATATTAAAATTTTTAGAATCTTTCAGGGGTCAGCTTAAGAGGTACATCTTACTGGAACCCTTTCCTATTCCTACTATTGTTCTTCCCCAAATTCCATGAATTTTTTTTTTGTAATGACAGTGGATATATTTTGTTTATATTTGTCTTTCTGTCTATAAGAATATCTTAACCAAATATAGTTTTCTCAATGTCAAGGATTGTTTTGATCTTATCTTTGTATGCTAAAGCTTTGGTCTGGTGCCAGGTATAGTAAGTGTTTAATAAACTCCTTGTTGAATCGAATTGGTAACTCATGGAGCAAAGAAGGTAAGTTTTAAATGGAATTTACTGAATGGTTTGAATGCCTTGCTTTTCTTCAATGCCTTTCAAATGACTCAATTATTTTTGTATTAGTTGTTTCATTTGTCTTTCTGAAGTCCTTAATTTTATGAAATGAGGGTGTTTTTCCATCATTAAATAGGAACAAACTAAGGTCTACAGAAATTGAGTGACTTGACTGAGATCACAAGTGAGTATGTGACAGAACTAAAATGAGAATCTGGGTCATGTGATTCTAATCATCCTCTAATGTATCAGTTCTCAGTGTGTGTTCTGAGTATCCTGATGAGTTCTCTACCTTTTCAAGGGATTGTTAAGGTCAGAAATATTTTTCCAGTCATGTTAAGATGTTTTAGTTTCTAATATGGTAAATATCAAGAGCCATATCCCCATAAATGAAGGCTTTTTGGAGTATCCTCAATAGAATATGAAGGGGTCCTGAAACCAAACATTTAGAGAATTGCTGCCCTAGCTCATTCTAATAGATCACTCACATAATTTATGTCTTGTGTGCTCCTTCCATGAACTTTAGATCCTTGGGTTTATTTATCAATAAAGATACCATTGTTGAGAGTAGGAATAGAAGAAATTGAACATGTTCATTCCTAACTTGTAATACTACTCAGTACAATGTAGAGATAGTATCAAAGTAGGAAATTAAGGAACCTGCATTTTAGTCTCATATTTGCCATTCACTAGCTGTAAGACTTTAACTAAATAACTTTCTTTTAATCTCAGTGCCTTCATGTCTAGAGTAGCCTCAGTGTCTTCATCTAGAAATGTATGTCATAATGGAAAGAACACTGGGTTTGTAACCATAGGACCTGAGTTCAAATCCTGCTTCTAACAGTACCTGTGTGAACTTGGGTAAGTTATCTTCTTTATCGGATTCTCAGATTATGCATTTTGTGGAATGAAGGAGAATTAAATAAAGTGATGCTTAAGGTCCTTTCCAGGTCTAAATCCTATGATTCTAAGGTAATTGAAAGAAGAGGAAGGAGAAGGAGAGAAGGAGAAGGAGGAGGAGGAAGAAGAGGAGGAAGGGAGAAAGAGACGGATGAAGGAGGGAAGAGGAGGAAAAGGGGGAAATAGGAAGAAGGGGAAGAGGAGGGGAGAAAGAAGAGAAGGAAAAGGAGGAGGAGGAGGAGGAGGAAGAGAGGAGAAGAATGCATGTAGTATTTTAAAGTTTGTAAAGTCCTTTATAAATAATATCTTATTTAATCTTCACAACAACTCTAGAAAATAGATGACAATATTTCATTTTACAATTGGAGAAACTGAGTCAGATAAAGATTAAGTCAGAGGATCCTATGGCCAGGATCATTTAATTAGCAAGTCTTGGGTTAGATTTGAACACATGTCCTCCTAACCTTCAGGTCCATTAATCTATCTACTCTTCCACTCGGTTGCCTTGAGGGGATTACTGAGAAGAAACTGCTCTGCCAATTTTCAATAGTTGAATAACTGTTCCTGTCCTAAGCTTCTCTTTAGAATCTCTTACTGTGGTTTCAGTGGATTGTGACCTTGATTTTTCCAGCTTTACTTCTGTGGCCTGAGTTGGTTCTGAGAGCACTTCATTCTTGATTCGACCACATTAAGGAAAATCAAACAGACAGACTGAATCTCCTTTGCCTGAGCCACATCCGATATTTTCCCTTCCTGAAAGACTGCATTCTCTCCGGCTGCCTTCTTTCTAAAAGGTCAGAGCACATTGTCCTTTCGATGATCTCTTTTCCATTTCCTTTCCAATCACTCCCCTTCTCTCTGACTACATCTTTTGCTACAGCTAATCTTCCCCTGAGACCCTTAACCCCTTGTGTTTCTAACACCTGCAAAATGCCTTGGATAAACTCTCTGACTTTCTTGAACAAGACCCCCCAAAGGAGTGGATATGGGGGGGTGGGGAGTGGGGGAGGGAGATAGGACACCCAAAGACTGAAACTGGGTTGAAGACTTTATCTGCTCTCTGCAGCTGCATCTTTTGTGAGCTGCATTCCCGGCCTCGTCAATACTGTTTCCCATTAAATTAAATAGCTTATTGACTGGTGTTCAACGTGGGCACCAGGCTGATGGGATCCACACGGGCTCCTCTCCCCCTGCAAACAATCACAGGTCAGTGCACAGTAAATCAGTTGGTAATGGAGTTTGAACTCTCGGAATCAGCTCTGTATACCCTTTTTATTTGTTTTTAATTTGTATCAATGGTAATTCTGTCTGTTTCAATTTATGTGATGGTGGCAGCCTAGAAAGTGGAGGAAGTGCCACGTTTTGCCCCGTTAACCATGGAGGGGGCAGAACCGTTTACAGGCTTCCTCTATGTGGAGACTGGCTTTGGAAAGTGAAGACTCTTTCCTTTTCAGAGGCACTCATCTCTTGTACTGGTTCCACCATGAGACTCTTGTCCAAATTTCAGGGTACAGGATAAAAGAAGGCAGAGCATGGAATTATTTTTCCATAGCATATACTTTTGTATTTCTCCGTTGGGATAGCTGACAGAGCGTACACACCATCTGTTCATCTGGAATAGTGTGCGAACAGAGCAGTTGGAGACAGGGGTTTGGACCAAATGACCTCTTTAACTGTCTTTGTGATTTTGTAATGACCATGTGCCACTGGCCCGTGGCTGTGTCTTTGCAAATACCAGTTAGTTGTAACTCACTACCTTAGACATTTATTTACTGGCAAATAAAGCCATTTCTTTGTGTTTTACTTTCAGAGGTTCTGAATTTGAAGAACCACTGTGAGAAATGGATTTATTTGGTTTCCACTATAAAAATCAAATTGGAGAAATGAAACTTAAATTAGAAAATTGAAATCCACAGGGACATGGGAGGGTACTCAGGGGCAGAAGTTACCTCATCCAAAAGAATGTAAGAATGTAAGCTCCTTAGAGGCAGGACTGGGTTTTACAATCAGGGGCGGTGCCTGAGATTTGAAAACAATATTTTGTTCTTTGCCCCTAATTGTCCACTATAATATTCTCCTCCTAGAATGGAAGCTCCTTGGGGGCAGGGACTGGATTGAGTGGGAAGCGCACTTCTCTGTTAAGCATTTGATAACTTCAGGCTTTCATATCTATTTTTAAAGAAACTGTGCTTTAGAAACCCCAGCTAATGGGGAAAGGAGCCAGGGCATTGAGGAGGGGAACTCAGATTGGGGAATAAAAAAGGGAATGCCCTTTACTTGAGTTGGTGTCTCTCTCTAAAACCATCTTCTATATGACAGAGACTGCGCACCCTTTCTCAAGAGAAAAAAATAATTTTTTCCTGCACTCATATTTGGACTTCTGATTGTTTAATGGTCACTACTGTCTCACAGAACCACGAATATGTGGTTTGTGTGTGATGTATATTTATACATATTATATATATATATATACATATATATATTACACACACACAAACAAGCACACACACATATATGTGTAATCACTATATTTCATTATAATTAATTATCTTGTAATCCTATGTTTTTTTTTTTATTTAAAGATATTATTCTGGGAACAGCTAGATGGTGCAATGGATAGAGTACAGGCCCTAAAGTCAGGAGGACCTGAGTTCAAATCCAACCTCGTACACTTAATTCTTCCTACCTGTGTGACTCTGGGCAAGTCACTTAACCTCAATTGCCTCAGCAAAAACAAACAAGCAAATAAACAAATAAATAAATATATTATTCCAAGAGGGGTATCACAGATTTCAGCATGTTGCCAAAGGTGTCCAGGATACCAACAAAGGTCAAGAACCCCAGTTTTATGGAGCATCTTTCGGAGCTTCATTAACAACAAGATTTTCAGCAATGCATGGTATAACATGTCTATCTATAATCCCTGTTGCTGGGGAGGATGATATTGGTGGATTGCTTAATTTTGGGAGTTCTGAGCTCCAAGACTAAAGCTAATCTTAGACTTAAGTAGACTTAACTAAGATTAATACCAAACATGGGGACCCTTTAGGAGCAGAAGGTGGTGAAAGATCAACATGTTCAAGTCAGAAAAATCCAACATATGAAACCTCCCCTGCTTATTAATTATGGTATCAGAATTGTGAGTGGCTATTGCATTTCAAAACAGGATGAGAGGAGAAGAGATTTTTTTAAAAGGCATAAAGCATTCTACTTGATATTAGATTTCTGTGAGCAGAAAAATTAATTTTAAAAATTCTAATGTTCCTTAGGTAAAAGGCAGTAATGGATAAATTACCAACCATGGGGTCAGAAAGATCTGAGTTCAAGTCCCACCACTGACATGTATGTGATAAATCATTTAACTTCTCTGTGTCTAAGGCAATCCTCTAAAACTACAAACTGAATAGTAGATATTGATCTCTATGATAGAATGTATTTTATAAGCAGAAATTTCCTATATCTAGGCAGTAAAAAGTCTGGTGGAAATGCATGCACACAAACACAATTGTGAAACAGGCAAAGTTCCTATTCTTCCCTGCTTTTGGGCCACCATTCCCTCACCCTATTTAATGGCCTATATCCTCTTCACCATCCCTCCTCAAATCTGTTCTCACTTGTCCTTCATTTGGGAAATTTTTGATAAAATAAGCCTTAAAATTCTGTTTCTGTAAATATCCATAATAAAGTGCAAATAATTGATAACCAAATTAATGTATTCCCCTCCCAGGAATATTTGCATTCTATTGGGGAGCTTTCTTAATTCAAGAATAATTTCTATAGTAGAATTTTAAGCTGAAGCAATAGGTAGGAGAGGAGATAATTTGAAAGAGGGAAGAAGCTTCTGATTGCTCATAAAGGCATACCCTACAGGCAAACAGTTATTCTAACAACAATCCACTCCTATTAGAGTGGTCATCTGCTGCTTTTTTCAGGAACAAACCTCTCAAATCCTTAACATTACTTGACTTTGAAGTTAGCTCTATCCCCATGTATTACTCTTGGGGGTCCAGATTTTCTTCTCTGTAGCAACTGGGTGAGTCAGGTCTGATCTTTCTCTGTCCTCTGTCTCTGGCCTTGGTCCTCAGAGGGATCACTGAAGTCTCTATTAGACAATGCTTGGGAATTCCATCCTGCTGACATGGCCTGCAGCCCTAGACAGTGG
Organism: Sminthopsis crassicaudata; assembly: GCF_048593235.1. Taxonomy (NCBI): domain Eukaryota; kingdom Metazoa; phylum Chordata; class Mammalia; order Dasyuromorphia; family Dasyuridae; genus Sminthopsis; species Sminthopsis crassicaudata. The sequence continues at coordinate 105,733,806 of NC_133620.1, forward strand.
TACAGGTTTGCCAATCCGATACTTTTGCATCTGATTCCTGGAAGCCTTTAGGAGCTTAATGGATTCATTTAAGTGATAATATGAGCTGATCGTATGTCAGGCTGTTAAAACGGTGATAACATATTGCACTAGGAGAGCATTATCTACGGTAACTGCATTATAATGGTTAGGGAATGTCGACGGAACTACATATGATATTCCCATAAACACCAAATGAATTCAGAGTGACTGGGTTATTCATTCAAAGTGTTGCCAAGACAAGAGGTAACACTTCATCTTAGAGGCCCACGTTTCCCAAACACCGCAAAGGGAGACATATGCAGAGAAGCGCTGGCACATCAAAGTCAGACAAATACACACATTTCTCTGATTCCTAAGCAATCTTAGAATCCACTCATTCCACCAAAGACAAAGACCACAGGAAGGGAACTACTAATAATTAGAAAGACAAAGGAAAGAGGAGACAGACAGAAACAAAGAGATACAGAGACAGAGATACAGAGGGAGACAGACACACAGAGAAAAAGATAGAGATACAAAAGGACTGAGAGAGACACACACAGACACAGACAGACAGAAAGAGATGGAGACACAGAAAGATGAAAGAGACAAAGAAAAACAGAAAAACAGACAGAGACACATATAGGGAGAGAAACAGAGAGCCTCAGAGAGACAGAGACAATAGTATAAGCACATTCACATACACATATAGCAATAGACAGAAACAGACAGAGACACAGAGTCAGAAGGAAAGAGACAGAAAAAGAGACACATACACAGAGGAAGAGAGGCTGTATCAGAGACAGTCACACAGACAGAAACAGTGATAGAAGCACACATATATACAGAGAAATAGAAACAGACAGACAGACATGATGAGACAGATTTGAAAGACAAATTTGGACAAAAAGACAGAGAAAGACAGTGTGGAAGAGAAAGATAGAGAGAGACAGAAAAGAGACAGAAGATGGAGATGGAGATAGAAGAAATGCAAGAGAGGAGAGATGGTCATATTGTTTTAGTACTGTATATTGGAAAGAGCTCTGGTTTTACAGAAACTGAATTTAATTTAATTCAAAAAAACTGAATTTAAATCCTGATTCTGAGCCTTACCACTGATGTGACTGAGCAACTTATTTAACTTCCATGAACTTCAGTTTCAACATCACTAGTAAAATGAGGAGATTTGGTAGAATTCTTTCTGATATCCCTTTTATCCCTAAATATGTGAGAATAATATTAGATGTTTGAATACAACTAGATTCGGAGTCAAATTATCCTGCACCCATTTACACATAGACTATTGAAATTATCTAGGTAGTGTAGTAGATTGAGGGAGCTTCAGGAATGGAATCAGGAATATCTGAATTAAAATCTGGCCTCAGACACTTACTATCTGTGTGACCTTAGGCAAGCAACTTAGCCTGTTTGCCTCAGTTTCCTCACCTGTGAAATGAATTCCAAATGAATTGGAAAAGAAAATGACAAACCACTCTAAGTATTTTTACTCAGAAAATGAACAAAATGACTGGACAATAATAACACATTGGAATCACAAGGAGCTTCAGAGATTATCTACTTGACCCTTCATCAAATATATGAATCATCTTTAGAAGTTGCTGGACGAGTGTTAATCAAACTTTATTAAATACCTACTATGTGCTAGGCACTGGATGCAAAAAAAAATAAAAGACAGTTTTCTACTTTCAAGGATCTCATAGTTTATGGGTATAACAGACATGCAAACAACTACTTATAAACAAGCTCTATGCAGGATAAATTGGATATAATCACCAGAAGGAAGGCACTAGAATTAAAAAGGATTAGGAAATGCTCCTGGAGAAAAAGAGATATTAGCTGGACTTGAAGGATCCCAGGAAATTAGGAGGTAGAAATGAGCAGGGAGCTTCAGGCCTTGGAAAAAGTTAGATAATATACAGATTGGAAGACGAAATGTCTTGCTTGAGGTACTTGGGAAATTCTCTATTTAAACCCCTCTATTGATTGGAATGCAGGGCCTTCTAAGACAGCCATTCCCATTTTAGACAGGTGGAAGGACTACAGAACCAATTAGTCAAATCTATAACTAATCAAAAATCCCTTCTGCAACATCCAGAACCTACTTGAAGATTTCTACTGAGGAAAAATCATTTACTTACAGATAGCCCTGTATACATTTGGGATGTTCTCATTGTTAGAGGTTTTTCATTGTAAGAGGTTTTTCTTTTTCTTTCAGCGTGCCTTTCCTTCTCCCAACTCTGAAAGCATTGGACTCACATGGACCAAGATAATGAGATGGGGTAATGGATAAAATACTATACTTGGAATCCTGAAAACTTTATATCCAGAGGTATTCTAATAAATGTTAAACAACCATCTCTCCAAAAAGTATGTAGGATATAGTTTTAAGTTTAATGTGTGTTATTAACATTTTTCTTTATCACTTTCTTAAGATAATTAACAAAACAAAAAATTTAGCATGGCTTTTCTGTTTGTATTCTGATTTCAGAATTGTAAATGCTCACAGATAAAATTTAACAACTAGCTTTCAGGTTCTAGCTTGCTCCAGGATGCACTGGATTAGTTCAATTCCTTCCTTACAGACAAACTCGTTGTATGACCCTGGGAAAGTCATCTAATCTTTTTGTGCCTCAGTTTTCTAATCTGTAAAATGAGAGTATTGGCCTGGGTGACCTTTAACATTCTTTCAAACTCTATTTATGTTCCTATGACTCTAAAGAGTCATTTTCTTCATTTGGTTCATTGTAGCTTACCCTTAAGTTTACTCTGGGAAAAATCTACAAAACAAAGCTTAAAAATAGTTCATGCCAAAATATGGATAGCAGGATTCCTAGCTCCTATGCAAGTAGACAATATAATAAATTCATGTCGTATAGAACAACTATTATTTGCCTACAAAAAATGTAGAAAATTCAAAGAACTCATGAGAAAATGTAAACAGATACAGAAAACCTATAAGACATTCACATTACTTCAAGTTTTCCAGAAAATCTTATTTTAATTCATCAGAAATGCTCTGAGAGGTCTAGGTGGAATACTCTATTTCTCTATCTCTATCTATCTATCTATCTAGATATATGCTACTAAAAACAAATTCTTTCTTCTTGCCAAATCTACACTGTCTGGTAGCTAGTAACCATGGAAGTGACAAGGTCTAGATGTTTTAATTTTCTCCCTCAGCCCAACATGATGTAGGGAAAGATATAGTCCAAATGATGAGATCTGGGTGAATGGGGACCAATAATCTTTATATTTATATTACTTAAATAGGATTCGAATAACAAAACAATAAGACCTCAATATTGCCAACTCCTTTCTGAGCAAAATTTTAATCAACATATAAGCATCTTTTTTCTTTACTTTTCCTCTTTTTTTCTGTGCTGGCAGTGTATAAAGCAGTAGAATTGAAGTCAGGAATACCTGGGTTTGAATTTCTAATCAGAAATATACTGTTACTATGGACCTCTCTCAGCTTCAGATTCTTCATCTGTTTTTTAATTCTTTTGTTTTTGTTTTTGGGGGAGGGGAAAAAGTCAGACCAAAACAAGCAATGATTGAATTGTTCTAATGAACTATTCAGGAGGAATATTATTTCTACTATTTGGTAGTAGAGACTACCAATGTTGATCTCTAAGGGTAGTTTATAGTGTTTGGGTGCTGTCCAAGGTACTGAGAAATAAATTGCCCAAAGTCATGTAACCTGGTCAAAGGCAAAACTAAAAACTTCATCTGTCTGATTTCAAGGCTAGTTTTCTGTCCACTACATGGTGTTTCCTCTCTTTCTCATCTATAAAATGGGTATAATTATAGTGTTTAGGGGACAGCAAAGTGATAGGCTTGGAATCAGGAAAACCTATCTTTGTGAATTATAGTCCAGTCTCAGATAGTAGCTATGTGACCCTCTGAAATTCATTTAACCTTGTTTGCCTTAGTTTTCTCATTTTGAAAAATGAACTGCAGGAGGAAATGGCAAACCAAAATAATATATCTTTGCCAAGAAAATCTTGAGATCGGTCCATGAAGAATTGAACATAAAAATGACTAAAAAACAACAATTATAGTGCCTACCTAGGGCAAGTGTGGTGCCAATTGAGATAATCCATATGATAGCATTCTGTAAATCTTTAAATCTAAAAAAGAACATGAAAAAGTCAATGATGAGCCTTGATTTGATCACTTTGATAAATTTATTCACATTAAAACATATCCGTTGAAAAAGTTCCAAACAAAATCTTTTAACCAGTCCTCTCTGAAACTTCTCTACTTTCCTTGCAGGGTCCCACTATTCTCCAAGCCTGACAAGTCCACAACCTTAGAGTTAGCCTTGATTTTTCCTTCCTCTGGACTCCCCTCATTTAATCAGGAGCCAGATCTTGTAGATTTTCCTTCCACAGTCTTAAGGATCTTACCCTTTCTTTCTACTTACATGGCCTCCCTCTAAGGTCAGTTGCTCACCACTTTCTGCCTGCATAATTTTAATAGCCTTCCAAGGGGATCCTTTATTTGCAGTCTCACCACTTTCCTCCAGCTTATCCTTCACTTGGCTAGTATCTTATTATTACAAAAATAAAGATGCCCAACTATGTCACTATACTGCTTTAAAAATCTCCTAATTGGCTATAGGATAAAATTTTAACTCTTTACTCATATTGGCATTCAAAATCTTTGAAAGTCCAACTCTAATGTGCCTTTTTGGATTTATTTCACATAGTTTTCCTTCATAAATTCTAATTCCCAGCCAGATTGGCTTTCTGATTACTCCCTGAACTCCAAAGAGATTGTTCCACAAACTTGAAATGCCCTTCCCTCTCACCTCTGCCTCAAAGAATCCTTAGGTTCCTTCTTGACTCTGTTTGAATGTGAAACTTTTCCTGATCCCTATAATAATTAATTCTCTCTCCATGCTTGGTTCATTTAATATTCTGTATACATAATATGCTCTAGGTGACATATTAAATAGAACATTGGACTTGAAATCAGAAAAATTCATCTTTTTGAGTTCAAATCCAACCTCAGATGCTAATCATCTATGTAACCCTGGGCAAGTCACAAATCTGTTTGCCTCAGTTTCCTCATCTGTAAAATAAGCTGGAAAAAGAAATGGCAAACTGCTCCAATATCCTTGCCAAGAAAATTCCCAAATGGGGTCATGGAGAGACAGACACAACTTAAATGACTCAACAACAGCATATGATGTATTCTGCTTCTTTGCCACAAGCAGAGATTGTCACATTTTTGTCTGTATGCCAAACATCTAGCCTTGTAAATTGTAGGTGCTTAATAAGTATTCATTAAATTGAAGGTGTTGGGGATTTAGTCTTTTAATTTCCTCTAAAATGTCTTAATTTTAACTGAACTCAGTCCAAAAGAATGAATCATTATTGGTTTAAAGGGGGGGCATAATTGGGGAAAATTATTAGGGGTAGGAAAGCTTTCTGGAGGTTGCCTATCCTCAAGAAGGCTGGCTCTACCCTCCTTCCTCAAATCATAGTTTTTCAGTTTCAACCTGTGCTTCTCACAAAGGAATAAGATTGAGATCAAAAAAGCCTGCAGGGGCTGAGGCTTTCCCACTGCTGGGCCTCTGAGTCCCAAGGGATCGCCCCAGGGCTAGAAGGAAGCTGTCTTTATGATGTTAGAATGTTAAAGAGAAAGAGAGCTAGGAAACGGTGCTGAAGGATGCCCAGGGAAGCCCTGAGGCCAGATAGGCTTCTGTTTAGCTCAGTCCAAGGAAGCCCAGTGGCACTCCACTTAGCTTGTTGCAGATTTAATGTACTCATTCTTATTCTCCCTAGTTAATACAGGAAACTTATCTGCTTCCCAGATGTAGTTGAGGCTGAGCTTTTGAACAGTTTTTGCCTCCTGTTCCCTGGTGCCACTCATCTTTTGCTTTTTTTCAATGCTTTTTCCCTACACTCCCCTCCCACTCCTACCCTTAAGCTTCTGTCACTTCCTTCGATCTACCCCAAACTCTTCTTGTTAGAAGGCAAAACAGTTATTAAAGGGACTTCTTTCTCTAATCCTGGAGTCTGGAGAAATCTTTATCTTTGCCAAACTTAACCCTTCTACTTGTGGCTTTGTTCCCATCCTTCCATGGCTCTTCCTTTTGTTCTGTCTGCCATCTTGATCTTACTAATCTTCATTTTCTATCTACTGGCTCCTTCTCTGCTGCTTATAAATAGGCCCATATTATGGCCATTCTAAAAACAACAATAAAACAAAACAAAAACAAACAAACACACAAACAAAAATCCCCTGACTATGCAAGCCCCTTGAGCTTTCTTACTATATCCTTCCTCCCTTTCATAGCATAGCCAAAGTCCTAGGAAAACTGTCTATACCAAGGCTTCTTAAATTTTTTCCCCTCATGATTTGCCTAGGACATTTTTAAGAGTTGCCATCTTAAATCTGAGCTAAGTTGTTTCTGGCAGCATTCATGCTTATGCAGTGCAAAGTATGCACCTTGTGTATTCAGAACCAAGGCTACAGTGAAGTCAAGCAATGCAATATGGCCAAGAGCTGCCAGAAACACCTCAAATTCACTGTGTGTTTGATTTTGAATTAATTTTTGGTCTGTTGCCAAATTTTTGAGATCCCCACATTCAGGTATTCAACCCCATATGAGGTCATGACCCATCATTTAAGAAGTTTTGGTACTACATTTGCCCTTACCTTCTTTCTTCTCATTCACTTTTCATACCCTTAATCTAGTTTCTGACATTATTACTCAACAAAAGCAGATTTTTCATGTTTGATTGATTACATTCGATGACCTTTTCTCAGTTCTCATTCTACATGATTGCCCTCCAACATCTGACATTTTTGAACACACCCTCCTTTTGGATGTTCCCCCTTCCTTACTCCCACCCCCACATTTGTAACATGCATTTTATCAGATTTTTCTTCCTCTATAGCATATTTTACTTACTCTCCTTGGTGAGCTAATCATTCACATTCCACCCCCAACTAAAAGTTTTTAAGACTCTATTCTTAGGAAACAGTAGAGCACATTCATTTCTCTTTACCATCTCTCTTAGTGATTTCATTAATTCCCATGAGTTCCATGATCACTATTCTAGATATTGCTTCTATACTATGTAGCCATAGTTTCTCATAGTGTCAATCCACTGCCATTGTCTATTTATATCTCCATCTAGAAGTCCCATATTTACCTCAAACTCAAGATTTCCAAAATGGAAATCATTACTTTTTACTCCTAGCCTAGCCTTTTCCCTAAATTCCCTCTTTTCTGGATAGTACACTTGTACTATAGTACTTTTGTCACTCAATTTTATAACTCTTTAGGCACTCTTGCCTTTTCCTCTTCCTTTATTCTCCTCCTTAACATTCATTGTTACAAATTTTTTTCATTTCTACCTCTAAAAGATCTATTATATCCTCCCTCTTCTTTCTATTCACACAGCTTCTACTTCAGGACAGACACTAGGGTTGTGTGTGTGTGTGTGTGTGTGTGTGTGTGTTTGCTTATATGTGTGTATATATATATATATATATGTAAACATATATATATGTATATATGTATACACATATATATATATATATATATGTAAGTGTATATAGAGATTATATAATATATTCTTAAAGTCCAGTTCTCCCTCCTTCCTATATCTCTGCTTTCTAACCCAAATTTCATATGGCTACAAATATGTATGTGGGTATATATGCATATACATATATATATGTGTGTGTGTGTGTTTATATGTATATATACATACACAATACATCTGCATGTATATATATGTACACATATACACATTTACATAGAAATATGATATATTCCATGGGTATAGAACATATCATATATAATCATGTATCACATCCAGGTCAGACTATAGAACTTTGATTCTGTTCCTTCTAGGCAAAATATAAGCTTCCTTTTTTCCCTGACATTTAAAACATATATCTAAAATGATTCATTACTTTATTTGCTCAAGCTCATTCAGGTGAAATAATGATGAAAGAAGTCCTCATGGCCTCCTCACCTCAGGCTAACATGTTGCCATGAAAACAGGCCTCTTTGCATTTGTTCTTTCCTATTTTAGGTGAAGATGGCATGACACTGTGAGCTTCAAAAGGTTAGGAGTGAACACTCTAAAATGGAGTTCATGCTAGTAACCAGATAGTGGGGATCCCAGACCAGAGGGACTTGCTTGACCTCACCTTTCAGCAACATCATCTATCTATCAGCCACAATGTATTTGAGAGTGATCTTGGTGACTGCAATGCTAAGTAAAAAACATTAAATCTGAATATTCTCTCTTGAGGGACTGAGGTAATATAGGGTAAAAAGTGTCCCAGATGTTGGGGATAAGTGTTTGCACCTCCAAACTTATTATATCTTCTAAATAAATATTTCATTATAAAAGCTTATTGGTGTTAACTGGTTAAGTGGAAATTGTATATTAAATATTAGTGACTAACTCAGGGGGACATACATATTCTTTGTGCAAAGGTATCAACTTCACTATGTACATGTTGTCTCCTCCAGAAGAATGTAATCCCATTTGGAGTAGAGACTACTTAATTTTCCTCTTGTATCTTTATTACTTTGCCCAGCTACCTGTACATAGTAGTTTAATAAATCTTTTAAATATAAAGACTTCCTCTATAAATTAAAAACATGAAAGAGCAGAGGAAAAGTGAGAGTTTTGGAAGGAGAGTGGGAAGCTATATAGGACAAAGAGAATCTTTAGAATCTATCTTCTCCAGTGGCGAAGGTTTCTTGAAATTGTGATTTTTATATACATTTATACTGGGAGTTCCTTGAGAGTAGGAATCATGTGTCATTATACATCTCTATGCATTCAGTGTTCATTATTTTGCTCTGCATACACAAAATATTTAACAAATGTTAGATAAATAAATGAATGAATGGATGAAAGTTGATAGGAGCCTTGTGTTGCAAAGTATTGTTCATTCCACTGTTAGGTTCTTACTAAGTGCTAATGAGATAATGAGATATTAGGATCTTACTAGGTGCTAAGTCGGTACTTAATTCTCTAGTTTGGGCCTTTGGGGGGAGTTTTACCCCTTTGAACTTCTGGGGAGGAGCTTGCATGCTTAGGAGTTCATTGATTGAAGTATTTCTCCCACAAGCCCTTGCATTCTCACAGGCCCATTCTCTGGGAGGATAAAAGAAGGCACCATTGAGCAAGGGAGGAGTCTCTACTCTGGGTCAGAGTTGGCGGCTCTCTACAGGAAGAAGAATCTGGCCGAGAGATTGAGTTGAGCGATTGTTTTTTACTTAGCATTCCAGTCACCAAGATCACTCTCAAATACATTGTGGCTGATAGATAGATGATGTTGCTGAAAGGTGAGGTCAAGCAAGTCCCTCTGGTCTGGGATCCCCACTATCTGGTTACTAGGATGAACTCCATTTTAGAGTGTTCACTCCTAACCTTTTGAAGCTCACAGTGTCATGCCATCTTCACCTAAAATAGGAAAGAACAAATGCAAAGAGGACTGTTTTCATGGCAACATGTTAGCCTGGGGTGAGGAGGCCATGAGGACTTCTTTCATCATTATTTCACCTGCGATTGTCTGGAGACAACAGAACATTACATTCCACTTCCTCCAGGTCTGGTCCACTATTCTCATCATTTCATGAGGGAAAAAAAAAGTATTCATATTTAAATGAAATGGGATACAAGGAAGGATTGCTACTTTGTTTTCTTCCTCATATGCTTGTCTTGAGAGGTGGCATGTATAATGGATAGAGAGGATAGAGAGAGAGAGGATAGAAAGTAGCTTTAAAGTCCAGAAAGACCTTCAAGTTCCACCCTGATCCATCTTGGTTGTATGATCCTGGGTAAGCCACTTAAATCACTTAACTCCTCAATACTCAAAGCTATTCTCTAAGCCTTTAAGTTCTACAGAAAGAATTAATGGGAAATTTTCTATCAGGGAATTCCCCACATTAGGGAAGTCACTCAGTACCTTTCCTTATCATGTATTCACCATACTCATGACACCAGATCAAAAAGCTAAATGATAGACTGCTTGGATCCTGCTAATTTAATTTCAACTGAAAGAATTGGTTAATAATGATAGATCTGATGAAGGAAGAAAATGTGGAGAAGCAGGGAAAGAATTTGGAACTTAAAATGTAAAAAATTAAGTTAAATTTAAAGACAGCCCAGTCCTTGGTTTAGCTACAGAAAAGACAGTGGGACATCAGGGATTAGGTTGTTGTGATATTTAATGTCTATTAGAGAATGATTGATTGGTAGTAAGGAGGGGTAAAACCCTTCACAACTTTTTTACTTCTACCAAACCCTGAGGGTCCTTCTTAAATTTTTAGAAATAAAGCCACTTTGGAATTTTTTGGACCTGTGCCCTGACATAATTCAGGGCTACACATCATACTGGATTAGACCCGATGGTATAATGTAACACCATATGATAGGTTCTATGTTAGGTTATCCATCAGAGTGAGGAACAAGGCTAATGTTGGAGGAACCACATGGGAGTCTGGCCAAGAGTCTCAGCTGTCAATTAGGACTGTCTCAGAAACATCTGCAAGGAGATGGAGCTTCTTTTGAGTAATCCATCTCTCAATGCTGTAGAAGCTTCTAATATGCATGGAGGACTTTTGGTACCAACCTCTGTCTTATCTGGTCTTCCTTGGATTTCAGAGTATCTGTCCTCTTTTGTGATAACTGCTTACACCTGGGGACTTCAGTAGGCAGAAAAGAACCATTTGCAAATTCACTTATATTAATTTTTTAAAGAAAATCTAGATGTAAGAAAGTTCCTTGAGATGGAGATCAAGAAATCTGCATTCTTGTTCCATGTCAGGCCTTTCTTATCTAACTGCATAGCCTAGGGAAATCATTTGACCTCACTGATCCTCATTTTTCTCAACTGTAAAATGAGGGAGGTGCATTAAATGATTTTTAAGTTCCTCTTCAACCTCCAGATATTCTATATTATAACACATTGACTATGTTTATATGCCCAACATCATATTATAAAGCAGATTGAGAGAATAGCTATATTTACCTCAGTTCCTTCATCTGTAAATTGGGGATAACAATAGTACTTAATTCCTTGGAGTGATTGTGAGAATGGAATATGATAATATTTGCAAAGTGCCTTGCAAACCCTAAAATGCTATATAAATGCTAGCTTTTATTATTATATTTCACCTTTTCATCAACCTCTAATGGTTTAGGATTCAATTTTCTCATTCTAGAAAGGCATAGACAAAGAATTTGTAATTTGTCAACAATTTAGCACAAGTGTTCTCCTTGCTTCCAAGGCAGATGTGGAGAAATCATGACAAAGCTGAAAGGCTCCTTTAGAAATGATCAAATCCAATCCCTACATTTTATTGCAGAAGAAATAAAAGCTCAGAATGACATAATGACTTTTTTGAGATCACAAGTATACTTAAGTGTCAGAGCCAAGATTCAAACCTTTATCATATCCGCTGCTTAGCACAGTGCCTAGCATATAGTAAGGATTTAATAGATGTTTTTTGATTATTGATTAATCAATCTTATGAATTTTTTCCCTTTGCTCCATGATTTTTATATCAAAGTCTAAGAAAATATTGGTGAAGTTAAGGTTATTGTGCTCGAAGGGACTTTATTTTAATCTCAGGTTATGATGTAGATAAGTGTATGATGTAGGATCAGGAAGAACTGAGATCAAATCCAATGTTAGACATTTACTAGCTGTGTGATTCTGGACAAGTCCCTTAACACTGTGTTTGCTTCAGTTACCTTATCTGTAAAATAAATTGGAGAAAGAAATGGCAAACCATTACAGTATCTCTGCCAAGAAAACCCCAGGTGAGGTCACAAAGAATCAGGCATGTCTGAAGCAACTCAAGAATAATAACATCTTTTTAAAAATAAAGGAAATAGAAGATCATGGCATGGCTGGGAAATATTAAAGAAGGGACTTGAACCCAGATATTTCTTACTCCATATTCAATATAATAACTACCATACCATTCTTCTGACTCAATTCTACACTCATGGATTATTCATATATTGCAAATATATGAGACTTGAATCTGAGAATGATAGAGTATTTGATGATCACATAGAAAAAGGTTGTTTAGAAGGCCTTTCCTGATGCTCTCCAGTGGCTAATGAAATTAGCCATGAAATTACTCAGGATTTAGTGTGTGTGTGTGTGTTTGTCTCCCTCGTAAAATAAAAGTTTTATATGGGAAGTCTCTTTCTTGTTTTTGTCTTCGTGATTCCTTTTGTGATACAACAAAAAAGACAGGAGAATTGAAGTCAGAAGACCTGGTTCACTATTTTTGGATCTAATTTATATATTTTCAGTACATGAAAATTGACTGAGTTAAAAGGCTTTGCAATAATCAATAAAAGTGTTGTAAATGTTGCAAAGCCTGTGAGTCCCTTATTCCATAATCACTGAATTGATATAGAATTGCTCTTTGTACCCCCTGGGAATTTTTGGCACATGTATTTTGCTCCTCAGTTAATACATTGTTTTCGTATAAGTATTTACAGTGGGGGGTTTTGAGCAGTACAAGTACAAGTATAAAATACATAAATGTGTGCTAGGACTATATTTGGAATGGTCACTAATATTCTCAACTTTTGGTAATAAATATGTGATACCTTCTGTTAAGAAACATGTGATCAGAATTAAATCAGAGAAGAAGATGGTTAAATGTTTTGCTTGTAATTCATGCATCACTGTGAAGCATTTGGGCCAATAATTATGGGTCTTAACTGGATCTGCCACTTTCTAGTTTTTTAGAGAAGTTAAAACTTTTGGCAACTTTCCTTGATATAATCATTCTGTCATTCATTACAGTAATGGTACGCAAGCTGTCTCGTTTTTTATTTTACTTGGCTTTATATTGTGTTGGGCTTCTTTTGATCTTATAAACAACTAGAAATTCTTCACACCCACTTTTCTCAGCTGGCATTCATTTACTTTGTCATTGTTACCCCAACTTTCCCATATCTTGTGGCAATAACTATAGGCTGGTCTTTGGGAGTGTTATTATTGTTATTATTATCAAAGGAATAAGTATTCATAATAATCTGTGAACTGTTGCACAGGTTGATAAAAATAACTGGCTTTTTATAGTACTATTACTTTATTTTTCTCATTCTTTTTAATAGGATCAGTTTCTAATGATGTGAAATCTCTCATCTAATTCCTTTCTTTCCTAAAATTCTATAGAATGACTCCTGATTATTATTGAATTATTTTGTTCTTTGCATTGCTTTGACTTATATTGCTATAACCTTTTAAAAAACTGTTGATCAAGGATATCAGTAATTTCTGATATATGTTTGTTTAATGATTTGCATCCTGCATGATTTATTTTCTTGCCTTTAATTAGGCAACTTGATATTCAAGTTTTCTACAGTCTATACCAGACACATATTGATGCAATCTTTCAATGTTTTCTCTTATAGGTCTTCAGGATATTAGCTTTCTCAAGGTGCTTCTGCCACCACAGTATTTAATATTTGTCCTTAGAAGTATTTCTGTCAGGTTTTTATAGGTATTATAGTTATCCTGGAGCACAGGGAGAATCTACTTTACATCACCCTGGCTAGCATTTACCATCTTTGCAATTGTTTCCATTTTCCTCCTATTTCTCATCATAAAAATAATGAGTTTGATTTCAGGGTAGAGGGGCAGAGTTATTATTATTATTATACAAAAATGTATTTGTTCTATAGGGATTTCTTAACAGTTGGTCTATTAAAGATAGTGAGGGGTAGCTAGATGGTGCAGTGGATAGAATAGTCAGGAGGACCTGAGTTCAAATGTGCTCTCAGACACTTAACACTTCCTAGCTGTGTGACCCTAGGCAAGTCACTTAACCCAAATTGCCTCAGAAAAAAAAAAAAAAAAAAAAAAAAAAAAAAAAAAAAAAGATAGTGAGACCCCACTGTATAATTCTGGAAACCAGGTTCAACCTTGTAGGTATTCAATAGGTGCTTAATCCTTATAGCCTACAATGACATATTACATGTTTTCTATTTTCTTAAATAATCTGAATTGATCAAGGAGAAAAATGGGAGCCATAATTAGTAGGAAAAAAATTGATTAAATGAAAGAAGCTTACAATTCCAATAGGAAGAAAAGAAAGTCCTAATAAAGATCTGTGAATGCCTGCAGGATCTTAGTAGTATCATTAGCAGTATCATCCAAATAAAGGATGGTCTTTAAAGAAATAATTATGACAGACAAGCATTAGACAATATGACTTAGTTAATCGAGTAGGTTTCTAAAAAGTTGTTATGGATAAAGAAATTATACATGGCTGAACGAGTGTCAAATATTAGACTTCTGGTGGCTAGGTTCAAATAGTAGTCCTTATAGCTGAAAACAAGAAAGAGAACCCTGTGTTAATTCCATACAAAGTCTTCTGTAAATACTATTTTCTACTCTAATAAATTTCCAATTTGCTTGAAATTGATGGTGGTGGTGATAAGGTATGCTTTACATATGTAAAGCAGCTTTTATGACTTAGTTGTGACTTTTTTTTGACAAGTTGAAGACTTTGTATATGCAGTTGAGCTCCTGGTATTGTCAGTGATTATCCAGGGTGGTCTTGATTCCTTTGTGGTTGTCCATGCAGGTTGTCTTTCATGATAGGGGCAACATCTTGTTATCATCCCTGAAGCCTCTGAAGAATATACTCTCCACCCAGCTGCAATTCTCCTCTTTGTCATCTCTATCCTCTCTAAGGACAGGGTAGAGTAAGAGGCTTGGAGTTAGAAAGACCTGATTTCAAATCTGGCCTTAAACACTTAGGACTTGTGTGAGCCTGGACAAGTCCCTTCACCTTGTTTTCCTTTGTTCCCTCACCTTTAAAATGAGCTGGTAAAGGAAATGGCAAACTAATATTTTTGCCAAGAAAATCCCATATGGGTTAGACATAACTTGTTAAGAGACAGGTCAATTCTCTGAGAGTCTCCACATCTGTGGATCATAACATTGGAAGGGGTTTCAGGGCAGCCTTTGCTGACACAGGTGTTATGGACTGGGAATAAGATAATTTGGAGGCAGAGGGAAGAGGAGAGAGGTCAGACAATGCAATGGCTTCTCAGTCAGAGAGGTCAGAGAATAGCAACGACCTCTCAGTTTCCTTGTACCATCTTCTCATAAGAGGAGATCCATACTGGGTTGGATCTCCAGTAGCCACTGGCTCCTGTGTATTCCAGCAGCTCTCCCGTGTATTCTAACAATGACTGAAAAAATGACTGAACAATCTCTTCTAGGGAATTTTAGAGAAAACCCAGCTAAGAGATAAAAGAGTTTCTCATTGGAGAATTTCCCATATCAGCCCTCTCTATTCCACATGTGCAGTGGACATATCCCACAATCCTTTCTCTGCCTGCTATTTGACTTCAATTTCATTTAGTTGGCAGAGTACAATTAGTTAGACTTGTAATTCAATCTGATGTAATCTCAAGGTTCTGGTTAGTCCCAGAACGACCTCTGAAAGGCCTCTTTGCTACCTCCTCCTTTTCTTCCTCCTACCATTCTAAATAGCTGATGATTTTATTGTCACTCTATTCAGTCCCTCAGTCATTTCCTCAAGCCTACTACCTTAGCTTCAGGGATCCCAACCTGAGCCTTCTACCAGCACAGGCTTCTTAATCATGAGCAGGAAGGGGGCTGATTTACCTTTTTCCTCTTTCTGTCCAGCCTTGATGACCTTCTCTGTGAGAATCCATACAGCAATCAAATAATCATGCATCTGGTAGAGCATGATAAGTAAAACCCATTTCAAATCCTCTTCTTCCTTCAGCTCTATTTTTTTATTGTCTAAACCAAATTCTTCTATTTTGGTCCATGGAGATGTGATCTCCACTGAAAAGATGTAAATAAGCCAATTAGGTATGCAAAAAGTCCCTAGGCAGCAGGGAGCAGCTACTATCACTAAATGACTAAATATAACCTCCCTGTTTTTTAGTTATAAAATTTTTGTTCCCAATAACATCATGATCTTGGCTTGAGGATCTTACAGTCCTACTGGTTATGGCAAATATAGCCTGATACATCTATGGATTCAAATTGCAAAGACATAAAGGCAATGAAAAGCACAACGTGGTAGCAAAAATAAAAATAATGTTTGTTGAAGATTAGCTCATGTTTCTAGTAGCAGGGGGCAGCCTTGGTAAAGACTTTGCCAAACATCTAACAGGAACTCTTGCATCATTGGCTAGATTCTGGTGGAAGCTTCAACAAGTCAAGAAAATTAAGAAGGTACTTTTTATTCATACTTCCTAAAAATGCAACCTAGAGAGTCCTAAAGATCTCTAGGCACTTGTTACAATTAAGGAAGCATTATTATTCATTATATCTGACTGAATAGATGTTGCATAGGAAATCTACACCTGTTTGGGGGGTATTCCTCAGTTCCTAACTGCATTAGCTAACTTGTCTTAAGCCAAATCTAACTCAAATGGGAATTTTTCTTCTCCTGACTGCATCTACTCCATCCTCCAAACTATTAACAGGCTGAGTCCTGAGAGTATAGTTGTTACTGCATTTCAGGATTCTCAGGGTAAACTAAGGGAGTGACACATATAAACCCCCATCACTACTTTTCTTATTGACAATTGGCCAGTAAGATTTAATTAGGTTTTAATAAAGTGATTTTGCTGAGAAGATACAGCAAGAATAGTAGTTAAAATATTATCCCCCAAAGTGAAAACTCACTTTCCCCCACAAGGTCTCTGGCAACAGTGGTATTAAAATGAAGGGACAATGATTGTGAGGCAAATATGTAGAGATCACTTATAGCAATGGGACACATCATATCTAGTTATTGTCAGTCTTTTCACTTTTTATAGAAAGAAAAGTTTTCCTTAGATGTCGTTATTCCTATAAAGTTGTTCTTACATGTAGTTCTCTCCTGATTTGTGAGGGTTGATAATATCACATAAACATATAATAAAAGCATTCCTGTCTTTAGCACATTTCATAGATACTCAGAATTTGCCACCTTGGTGGTCAGTCCCATCCACACTGAAATGTTCCTAGCAAGTGGGATGCTGATTTGTTCCAATATAATTTGTCTTCTGTGGCACCAGAACACAATGGAGTACATGCCATTCTGCTGCCTACCATGTAGAGCACATCATTATGACTTCTTTGAATGGTAGGGCCATCTGGTAATCCAATGTATGTCATTTTGTCCTTATACTCCTAGAAGCATTTTTATAGCTGTGGCCAGTGTACTAACTAAACCATTTAGTGGTATTGCCAGAGTCCAAGTGACTACTGTTTCAAAGGTCCAGCCAGGCCTTCATGGCTACTACAGAAATCTCAATGGTAATAGAATCTCTATTATACATAACCCAGCTGGCATTTCTTTCTTTACCTTGGATCTAACTCTCAGAAATTGGAAGATTTTTTTTGAGGTTGGGGTTAAGTGACTTGCCCAGGGTCACACAGCTAGGAAGTGTTAAGTGTCTGAGACCAGATTTGAACTCGGGTCCTTTTGAATTCAAGGCTGGTGCTCTATCCACTGTGCCACCTAGTTGCCCCTGATTGATGGGTTTTAAGAACATTATTGCTGAGGGAACAGAGTAGAATATGAGGGTGAACATGATGGTTCCAGAAAATACAACATGAATGAATGACTTAGCTCTCCCTAGGGATGGTCTCTGACCATAATGTTTGGAGGATGGAGCAGATGCAGTCAGGAGAAGAAAAATTCCCATTTGAGTTAGATTTGGCTCAAATCAAGTCAGCTAGGATTTATTAAGCACCTATATTCCATGCATTAAGCATTGGGAGGCAAAAGTAAAAATAATTATATAGCCTTTGTCCTTGAGGAACTTCCATTCTAATAGAAGACAATTTATAAAAAGAAACTGACAAAGGAAGTAAGACAAAGGAAAGAATGGAATCAAGCATTTATTAAGCACCTAGCACCTACTGTGCACCAGGTACTTTACTTAGTAATTTATAAATACTATCTCATTTAATTCTTAAAACAACCCTAGGAAGTTGTGAAGTGCTATTATTATGCCCAGCTGCACCTCAGCTATGGATAGATGAGCATCAGACATAGAATCAGGAAGTCTCATCTTTTTGAATTAAAATTGGGCCTCAGACACTTAGTAGCTATATGTTCCTGGGAAAGTCACTTAATTCTATATGCCTCAGTTTGTTCATCTGTAAAATGGGCTGGAGAAAGAAGTAGTAAATAAGTCTAGTGTCTTTGTCCAGAAAACCCCAAATGGGGTCACAAAAACTTAAGAACAACAATTATTATTAGTAATCCCATTTTGCCCATGAATTATGTGTATGTGTGCATGTGTATGTGTGTGTGAGAGAGAAAGAAAAATAAAGGCAGAGAGAAGAGAGATAGAGACAGGAGATACAGAGACAGAAAGAAAGAGAGAAAGGAAGAGAAAGAATAGAGAGAGAAAGGAAAGTGGAGAGAGGGAGAAAAGGAGAAGGGGAAAGAAAAAGGAAGAGGGAAAGAAAAAGACAGAGAGGGAAAGGGAGAAACAGTAAGAGGAAGAGGAGAAAAAGAGAGAGATAGGGAAAGGGAAAAAGGGAAAGGGTGGGGAAGGAGAGAAGAAGAGGGCAGGAGAGAGACAGAGACAGAGAGACAGAGAGAGACAGAAACAGAGACAGAGAGAAATAAAGAGACAGAGACAGATAAAGGAAGAGAGGACATGAGGGAGGAGACAGAGAGAGGTTTGTGATTTTCATAAGATTATCAAACTAGTAAGTGTCTAAGGGAAGATCTCAGTTCTTACAATTCCAAGTCCAGTACTCAATACAATTGCATCAGGGTGGAGGAGTGAAAATATTTATCCTGGACACTTTCCTAAAAAAAATATTCCTGAAGGAACCAACCAGAGGAAAGGGTTACAGTTATAGAATAATCTTCTATGGTGAAAAGACTGTTGAGTTGTGGTGGATAAAGATGCCTGGAAAGTCTGGAGTAGTGCCCAAAGAAGAATGGAGTGGATGTGCTAAGGGAAACTTTTTTTTTAATTTTTCTTTATTTTTTATTGTTTTCTTTATTTTTCTAGTTATACATTTATATTAATTGTTTTTAAAATGCACATTTCTTTACCAATCATATTGGGAGAGAAAAATCAGAACAAAAGAGAAGGAAAAAAAAAACAAGAAAAATTAAAAAAAAAAGTGAACATAGTGTGTGTTGATTTACATTCAGTCTCCATAGTTCTCTCTCTGAATGCAGATGGTGTTTTCTAACAAAAGTTTCTTGGGTTTGTCTTGAATAACTTGAATAACTGAACTGGGAAGAACCAAGTTTTTAATAGTTGATCATTACACAATGTTACTATTACTGTATAAACTATATTCCTGGTTCTACTTGTTTTGTTCAGCATCAGTTCTTGTAAATCTTTCCAGGCCATCATTTTTTTATAGAACAATATAGAACAATTATAGAACAATAATATCCCATTACTTTCATATAACTTATTCAGCCATTCCCCATTTGATGGACAACTACTCACTTTTGAATTCTTTGTCATCACAAAAAAGAACCACTACTGGGGCAGCTAGGTGGCTCAGAGTACCAGCTCTGAAGTCAGGAGGACCTAAATTCAAATCTGGTCTCAGACACCACTTCCTAGCTGTGTGATCCTGGGCAAGTCACTTAACCCCAATTATTTAAGAAAAAAAAAGCCACTACAAACATTTTTTGCACATGTGAGTCCTTTCCCCTCCTTTATGATTTCCATGGGATATAGACCTAGTAATAGCACTGCTGGATCAAGAGGTATGTACAGTTTTATAGCCATTTGGGCATAGTTCCAGATTGCTCTCCAGAATGGCTGGATCATTTCACAATTCCACCAACAATGCAGCAGTGTCCCAGTTTTCTCACATCCCCTCCAACATTTATCATTGTCTTTTCCTGTCATTTTAGGTAATCTGAGAGGTGTAAGGTGGTACCTCAAAGTTGTTGTAATTTGCATTTCTCTAATCAATAATGATTTAGAGTATATTTTCATATGAAAAGGCTTTAATTTTTTCTAAAAATCTTGATCCTAAAATAAATTTCCTACCAATTAAAACCATTCCCAAGTAGAAATAATTCCCTATCACAGGAGGTATTTAAGTAAGATATAAAATAGGTCAGGGATGCTGTGGAGCTTATACCTCCCTTATATTTCATGCTGGTCTCTGGGTGTGCTAACTTGAGTTCTAGGTAACTAGAGGCATACATGGGAGGTTGCTGCCTCTTCAACTTTATGAGTGTCTGAAGAATATAAATGATCATACTCTGCTCTGATGAATGATCAGTTCCATATGGAAATGAGGGGGTCCCAGTTGATAGAAATTAAGTACTATGGTATCCTTGGTACCATTTTTACCAGTTTGTTAACTATTCAATGACCTTTGAGTTCGAGCAATCTGTATCTTGATAGTGAGCTTGGATTAACAGAAAGCTGGCATCAAGCTTACTTATAATATCACTTTTGATAATAACAATATGACTTTGGGCATATCACTTAACCTTTGAAAACTCATCTAGCTGGGGCAGCTGTATGGTCTAGTGGATAGAATTCTGGGTGAGGAGAGGAAGACCTGAGTTCATCTGACCTTTGATACTTACTACCTGTCACTTAACCACTGTCTACTTAAGTTTTTTTTTTTTACCTATAAAATGACAATATTAACAGCACTCACTTCCCAGGGTTGTTGTGGAAATTGAATGAGATATTTATAGATTGCTTAATATGGCTCCTGACAAATAGTTGGTTTATTCCCTTCCCCAGCTCCCATCTTCCCACCTTTCTTATTCATAAACTTTAAAATGGATTGGATTAGATGGATTTTGAGATCCTTCCTATATCTAAGTTGATGACTTAAAGGTTAAGGGGGAAGTGGATCACAGGATGAAGGTGTGCCATGGTCCCATTACCTTAGAGTTTTGGCTGGAATAGTACATGCATCATGTACTGAGAATCATGGAGAAAGGAAAAATATTGCTGTTGTCTATACAGGGAGAAAGCATACTTCCCTAGATATTAGTGCCCTGAGGCTCTCAGTAGTTAATCCCCTGTTTATATTAAAAAACTGAAGGAAAAGGACTATGAAAAATTAGAACTCAGTGAGCAGGTGAATAAACTGTTGATCCATCTTAGACTAGAATCTGTAAGTGATGTTAACTCCATGAGTCTCATGGAGAAAAAAATGTCAAGTGCACTTGTGTGCCTATTCCAAGATAAGTTAAAGTTCACCACCAGCCCTGGAACAAAATGTCTGATCCTTGCATCTCTTTTACCCCAACAGTGTCCTCTCCCTTCCACTCCCTCAGCCTGACAAATGGGAATTGTTCTTGCTTTTAGTCCCTTGAAATGTCAAAGCCTTTCCGGAGCTCCTGGTCACGTAAAGGAGAAGGAATCATCT
Source organism: Sminthopsis crassicaudata (assembly GCF_048593235.1). NCBI lineage: Eukaryota > Metazoa > Chordata > Mammalia > Dasyuromorphia > Dasyuridae > Sminthopsis > Sminthopsis crassicaudata. The sequence goes on from NC_133620.1 coordinate 105,755,217, forward strand.
TTGTGGTTAAATATAGTGTCTGACCCCCTTCCTTGCCTCCCTCTTCACAGCCAATCAAATGCAAGGAGAGAATGGCAACCAGGCCGGCTGTGCAGCTTCAGAAGGGGAAGGTATTGATCAGGTGAAGAAGAAAAACAAAACAAAACAAAAAAAATGAGAAAAAAGAAAGGCAGCAGCATTCAAGTCTCAGAAGCTTCCTGGGTTGGATACAAAAGGGCCTCTTTTTGCTTAGCATGAATTTCACCTTCAGGTACAAAATGAGAGAGAAAAGATATGAGAAGGGGAAGCCTGTATTGAAGGCTTGGCATTTGCAACAGGAGAATTACTGGATATGATTATTGTAAATCAAACTACTGATTCCTTAAAAACATTTTCTATGAGTGGAAAATTTGCTACTTGGCTGGATAAGAAGTTAGGCTGGTGGTTTGAAGCCTATGACAAGAGAGGGATGGGGTGAAGGAATAGAGATCAGTAGGAGAGAGGTTGGAGCTCTTCTAGATACTTTAAGCCCTTGACAAGCCAAGTAAGGACAACCTTGGGATAGGGAGTGGGAAGGGATGCAGAGCAGCACAGTTTAGCTGCTCAGAACCCCAAGGGCTTCTGGGGAATACTACTGGCCCTAGGTCTATGAAGGAAGCTATAAGAGGCTGAACTTGTACATGTAATAATACATGGCCAAAAGTGTTATCTTCAGAGTCAGAATAACCGAGTTTAAAAACCAGTCTCTGATGCATGCTGCTTGTGTGACCTTGAAAAGATCACTTAAACTCTTTGAGCTTCAGTTTCCTCATCTGTAAAATAAGAAGAATAGATCACCCCAGAGACCCTTTAAAGATTTCTGAGATCTGTGATCTTCTCTATGTATACAAATATAGTTTTTTGATTCAGATTAAATTCCTCTTTTTCCATGAACCTTTCTAGCCCATTTTTGAGTTCCTAATCTTCATTAATTTTAGCACTTGCCTCATTCTGCCTGGAGAGATGCATATTGTCGATGGAAAGAGCCTCGGATTTGAGGTCTGAATTAAAATTCTCTCACTTTAATTCAACATTATTCATTTTTTTTATTCATTCACTATGTGACTTTGGGCAAATGATTTTTATTCATAGATTTGACTCATTTTATTCTGAAAATTTAGCTTTTTTTTTTTTTTTTTTTTTTTTTTTTTTTTTTTTTTTTTTGGCTGAAGCAATTGGGGTTAAAAGACCCAGGGTTATACAGTTATACAGCTAGAAAGTGTTAAATGTCTGAGGTTACATTTGAACTCAGGTCCTCCTGACTTTAGGGCTGGTGGTCTATCCACTGCACTACCTAGCTACTATTTTTAAGAGGTGGAGTATTCCACATGCTTGGAGATTGAGCAGAAATTGAATAATTACTCACTGGATACATTAGAGTAAGTAGTCCTTTTTAGACATAGGTTGAATTGAGGTCCTTTCCAACTTGTATTCTATGATTATATTAAATCATTTCACTTTTATTCCTCTCTAGGTTGCACTACTAACTCATCTCCATGGGACTTTCTTTACAAGGCTTCCATACTGGCTACTCTTCTACTTCTACTTCAATTCTGTCCTATATATAGCCTTCACCTATTAGAATATAAGCACTCTGTTTCTATTTCTATCGTAAGGACTTAATGCTTACTATGCCTCAGTCTCTTTATCTCTAAAATGAGGCTTTTGTTTTAGATGAAGGTACTTTTCTTCTCTAAAATTATATTGATTATTTGCTTCTTATGTTACTTAATTAAAAAATAATCATGTGTAAGTTTGCTCTTTCTGTAAAATCCTTCACTTGATGTTGATATGAACAATCCTTCTGAAATGAGATGTCAACAATCCTGCTGAAAATGAAATGTCCAAACAGACCTGCCCCGCAAAGGTAAATTTGCTAGAGATGCCAATGAATTGTGTGACTTTGGAATAACTTTGTCTTTCTGATGACTGTGAAGTTTAAAATAGGATTCTTTTTTTAATCATTTTAGAAAAATATATGTAGAATGTTGTTTCATGACTGCCAAATAGTCTTCCTAAGGTTTAGTTCTGACTATATTCTTCCCCTGCTCAAATATTTTTTGTGGCTCCCTATTGTCTCAGGATAAAATAGAAACTCCTTAGACTGACTTCATCATCATCATTGTCATTATCATCCTCATTGTTACAAAAAACCAAGAAGAAATAATTGCTTCCTAACCCAAAGGAGGTCATCTATATTTGGCTCCAATTTACTTTTCCAACTTCATTTCCCATTGCTTTTTTTCTTATGGTCTAGATTATTAAGTATACTATATTATACTATATATATATATATACACACATATATGTGTATATATATGTGTGTATATATATATGTGTGTATATATATATATGTATACATATATATGTAGTATATACTATATTAAGTCCATACAGTCCATGTAGTATTATGGAATCAAAAAGTATCAGTTGGGAGAAACCTTAGAGAACAACTGGTCCAAGACAATTTTCGTTTAGCTTCCTTTCATTACTCGAAGAGTTGCATCTTCCCAGTCTAAGTCTTCTCCAAACTTAACATCCCAATTCCTTTAAATAATTTTCTTATGACTTGAACTCTTATGCCATTCTGGTTCACTTCTTCTAGATAATATGGTGGCCAAAGTTGAAAAAAAAAACATTTTATCTGGGGTTTGCCTAAGACAAATACAGAACTATCATCTCCCTAGTCCTAGACACTACTCTTCTTTTAATGCTTTTAATTAGCTTTATTTGGGGCTGCCAAATCATACTATTGATTCATATTATACTTGCAGTCCACTAGAACTCTCAGATCTTTTTCAGACAAATTGTCATGCTCCCCATTTTACATGAATCAGATTAAAAGAAAGAAAAACAGTATGAAACATTTATCCTTATTAAAATTCATCTTAGATTTGGCCCAGTATTCTAGCCTGTAAAAATCCTTTTGGATCCTGATCTTGTAATACAATATTTTGGCTCTTCTACCCAGCTTTGTGCCATCTTCAAATTTAATAAGGATACCATCTCTGCCTTCATTCAAATCATTTTTTTTATTTTAACATTTTTATTTAAAGGTTTGGGTTCCAAATTTTATTCTTTCTTCCTTCCCTGAGATGGTAAGCAATAAGATATAAGTTATACATGTGCAATTATGTAAAACACTTCCATATTAGTCATTTTGTATAAGAAAATCCAAATAAAAGTTTTAAAAAATGAAAGAACAAAAATGAAAAATAGCAAGCTTCAGTTTTTGTTCAAAAAATATAAGTGCTTTCTCTGAAGGCAGATAGTATACTTTATCATTAGTCCTTTGGGATCGTTTTGGGTTACTGTATTGCTGAGAATAGCAAGTCAATCACCATTCTTCCTCCAACAATATTGCTATTACTGTGCTCAATGTTTTCTATTCTCCTGTTTCTGTTCATTTTACTATGCATCATTTATCTTTGGGTTTATCATATACTAGATTAATATGGTCATTTACTATAATGTAATTTGTACCTAATCTATTCTATTGATCCCCCAATTTATTTCTTAGCCATTACCAAATTACTTTAATATTTACCACTTTATAATACAGTTTGAGATCTGGTATGGCTGGGCCACTGTCTTTCACATTTTTTTTTTTTACTGATTCCTTTGATATCTTTGAGATACTGTTTTTCCAGATAAATTTTGTTATTATTTTTCTAGCTGGACAAGAAAAATCAGATCAAAGAGTAAAAAAGGAGAAAGAAAACAAAAATCAAGCAAACAACAAGAAAAAATGAATAGTATGTTGTGATACACATTCAGTCCCCATAGTCTTCTTTCTGGATGTAGATAGCTCTCTTCATCACAAGTCTTTGGAATTGGCCTGAATCATCTCATTGTTGAAAAGTCCATCAGAATTAATCATCACACAATCTTGTTGTGTCTAAAGTACCATTGGTTCTACTCATTTCACTTAGCATCAGTTCATGTAAGTCTCTCCAGGCCTTTCTGAAATAATCCTGTTACATTCCATAACATTCATATATCATAACTTATTAATCCATTCTCCAACTTATGGGCATTCACTCAATTTGCAGTTTCTTACCAATACAAAAAGGGCTGCTACAAATATTTATCAAACATTTTTCCTTTTTTACAGACACAGCAAAAACACTGCTGGATTAAAGGGTATGCACGGTTTCATAGCCCTTTGGGTACAGTTCCAGATTGCTCTCCAGAATGATTGGATCAGTTCACAACTCCACCAAAAATGTATTAGTGTCCCAGTTTTCCCACATCCCCTTATAACATTTATCATTATCTTTTCCTGTCATCTTAGCCAATTTGAGAGGTGTATGGTGATACTTCAGAGTTCCTTAATTTTCATTTCTCTGATAAGTTGTATTTGGAACATTTTTTCCTATGCCTAGAAATAGTTTTAATTCCTTTATCTGAAAATTATCTGTTCATATCCTTTGATCATTTATCAATTGGAGAATAGCTTGAATTCTTATGTTTGAGTCAATTCTCTGTATAATTTAAAAATGAGGCCTTTATCAAAACATTTGGATATAAAATGTTTTCCCTAGTTTTCTGCTTCCCTTCTAATCTTGTATGCATTGATTTTGTTTGTACAAAACCTTTTTAACTTAATATAACCAAAATTATCCATTTTGCGTTTTATAATGCACTCTAGTTCTTCTTTGGCCACAAATTCCTTTTTTCTCCACAGATCTGAGAGACAGATCATCCTTTGCTCTTCTAATTTGCTTATATTATTTGTGTTTAAATCATGAACTCACTTAGGCCTTCTCGTGGTATAGGGTGTTAGGTATGGGTCAATGCCTAGTTACTGCCATACTATTTTCCAATTTTCCCAGCAATTTTTGTCAAATAGTGATTTTTTTTCCCCCAGAAACTGGGGTCTTTGAGTTTATCAAACACTAGCTTACTACAGTCATTGACTATTGTGTCTTGAGAACCTAACTAATTCTACTGATTGACTACTCTGTTTCTTAGTCAGTACCAAATGGTTTTGATGATAGCTGCTTTATAATATAGTTCTGGGTCTAGTACAGCTAGGGCAATTTTATTTGTATTTTGCTTAAATGGAGATTTTTAAAATTTGCTCTTTTTCTATTTTTAAAAATTATTTGCCCAATTCACTGATTTGCTTTTTCTATATTTAATTAGTATAATTAATTATAGATATAAATTTTTCCCAAGTGACACTTTGGCTACATTCTGTAAATTTTGGTACACTGTCTCAATCTTGTCATTTTCTTCAATGAAGTGATCAATTCTTGATCCACTTATATTTTGGGATTAATTACTTAATTTCCAATTAATTTTATGCTCTTTTTCTTTTGTCCATTATTAAATATATTTTCTCATCCCATTTTTCCCTCCTTGCAAGTGTTTAATTTCTGATCACTGCCTTCCATAATCTACTTTCCCTTTGATTAAGTTCTTCCTCCTCCCCCTTCTGTTATTCCTGTTTATTTATTTTTTTTTTACTTCCTATAGGGTAAGATAGATTTCTAAATCAAATTGAGTGTATATGTTAGTCTCTCTTTGAGACAATTTTGATGAGAGTAAGATTTAAGCTTTCCCTGTCATCCCCTAAATCCTATCTTCCTCTCTTTCATGCCTCTTTTATCTGGGTTAATTTACAACATTCAGTCTCCCACCTCTTCTTTCCAGGACACTTTTCTTTCTCTCAACTTTATTTTGTTTTGAGGGGATCTCATCCTGACAAAGTCACCTGATATTCATATCCTCTGTCTACATATACTTCTAACTGCTCTTATTGCAATAAAGTTGTTACAAATATTATTTTGCTATAGAGATAATTAAACAGTCTAATCTTATTAAATTTCTTATTTTTTCTCTTTCATGGTTTTTTTACCTTTTTAAGTTTCTTTTGGATCTGGAGCATCAAACTTTTTTACTGAGCTCTGTTTTTTTTTTTTTTTTTTTAATTGTGAATGCTTGCAAGTTCTCTATTTCATTAAATATCCCCCCCCCCCAAAGATTATATTTAGTTTTCCTGGATAGATGATTCTTAGTTGTTGTCCTAACTTTTTTGCCTGCTATATCATATTCCAATAATAGGGTTCTTTAATGTGGAAGCTGCCAACACCTGTATAATCCTGCTTGTAGCTCCATGATATTTAAATTGTTTATTTTGGCTGCTTGTAGTGATTTCTTCTTATCTACGAGCTCTGGAATTTGACTATGATGTTTCTAGAAGTTTTTATTTTGGAATCTCTTTCAGGTAGTGATTCATGGGATAGCAATTTTTATTTTGCCCTTTAGTTCTACTATATTAGTGAAGTTTTCTTATATAATTTCTTGAAAAATGTCCAGGGTTTGTTTGTTGTTGTTTGTTTGTTTTCATCACAGACTTCATGTGGCCCAATAATTCTATTATTTCACTTGGATCTATTTTCTAGGTCATTTATTTTTCCAACGAGAAATTTCACATTTTCTTAATTTTTTCTTTTCTTAAACTTTCTTTTAAAAATGTTGTTTTATTATGTTTTGATGTCTCAGAGCCATTCCACTCTCTATTATTTTTTGTTTTTTGTTTTTTTGCTGAGGCATTTGGGGTTAAGTGACTTGCCCAGGGTCACACAGCTAGAAAGTGGTAAGTGTCTGAGGCAAGATTTGAATTCAGGTACTCCTGACTTCAGGGCTGATGCTCTGTTCTCTACACCAACCAGCTGACCCCATTCTAACTTTTAATGACTTTTCTTTTCTTCAGTGAGCTTTTGTACTTTCTTTTCTATTTGACCAATTGTATTGTTTAGGGAATTATTTTCCTCAGTATATTTCCCCATGCTATTAATTCTTCACTATTCTCCTGCATTACTCTCATTTCTTTTCCTAATTTTTCTTCTACTTCTCTAATTTGCTTTTTAAAATCCTTTTTAAGTTCTTCCAGGAATTCTTTTTGAATCTGAGACCAAATGATGTTTTTCTTTGAGGCTTCCTATGTTGCCATTTTGACAATATTATTATCTTCTAAATTATAGGCATTGATCCTCCCTGTCCCCATAGTAACTTTCTATATTCAAATTTGAGGGGGGGGCTGCTCATTTTTTCTGCCTTTTTGTGACTTAATGCTTTTTTATGTGAAATGGGCTCTGGTCCTACTCTGTGTTGGGGCTCAGGGTCTTACTGCTGACTTTCACTGAGTTTCAGGGCTTATCTGCTTGGTTTTACTGATATGTACTGAGGGTGAGATGTAGGCCCTCTCTTTTAGCCTCCCCTGAGTATGTGAGGAGTGGAGCCTTTCGGCTTGGTTGCTGTAGTAACAGAGTCTTTCTGGTAGCTAGTCCTGGAGGAAGGATTTTGTTGTGGGTCTGCCCCAACAGCCATCTTTGAGTTGAATCTTCACTACTGGTCAGCAATGGAGCCAAAGCCTTGCTGGTGGCTTGTGGAGGGGAGGTCACTCTCTTCTGTCTTGCTACACTGCACAGACTGATCACTCACGTAGGAAGCTACCTGTTGGCAGGAGGGTAGGGCCTCACTAGTGGATTTCTCCTGACTTAGAGTCTTGCTGTATGCCCTCTGCTGTGAGAGTGGTTACTGCTGTCATTGCTGCTGCTGTTGGACTTTACTCCCCTACCATCCCAGTAAGACAGCCTTTTTTGAATGGGCTGATAAACTGCTTCCCTGCTCCTACATCAAATATTAGGTGATTTTCTAGTTGTTTTTTTTTGGGGGGAATTTGGAGAGACTTCAGTGTTTCTTTTCTTACTGTATCATCTTGGCACTGGACCTTCATCCAGACCATTGATTAAAAATGCTCTCCACAAGATGCCTTTCAGGTTGACATTGAACTCATAAGGACTAAATGACTTCTTTTGGGCCAGCCTTTCAACTAATTCCATACTTATCTGGAATGCCAATAAGCCCTATGGGTATATTCCTCCTTCCTATGACTTCCCAGACCAAAACAAAATACATATATACAACTGTGCATCTGTATGAGTGTATATACAAGGTAGCTCAAAAATTTATCAAATGGACTATTTGTGCCTGACCTATGGTAGACTTCAAAGCTCATACTGGTTTGATCAGCCACAGTTGGACACATTATACTTTGACTTCAATATAGTGATGCGATTTTGATCCTCTTTGAGAGCAAAGGACAGCAACCAGTATAAAAGGTGGCCTTTAAGTCTATGTACACACATATATATGAATATAGACATATAAACATATATATTAAGTATGTATATGTATATCATACACACATATAGGTATGTGTATGTATATATGTTTACATGGGTACAAATGTATATGTATGTACCTATAGAGAGAAGCATAGTGGCTAGAGCTTTAGACCTGGATACAGGAAGAACTGAGTTAAAATTCAGCCTTAAATACATATTAATTGTGTGACCCTGGGCAAGTCAGCTTACCTGCTTGTCTCAGTTTCCTCATATGTAAAATAAATTAGCACCTACATCCCAGGGTTGCTGTGAGGATTAAATGAAATACTAACTGTAAAGTGTTTAGTTTATACATACTGAGCACTATGGAAATGTTAGCTATTACCATGATTATTATATTATTAAAGTTAACACTGCATTAAGATTTTTGTGCTAACATGTATATATGCATTTACATACACATTACATATAAAGTCCTTGAGTATTGGAGATTGTCTCACTTTTTTATTTATATCCCCACAACTTAACATAATTCCCTATATATAGTATGTATATATAGACATACTTATGAATATGAATATAAATTAAGGTTTTTTTGTACTTATGTATTCACTATCATTTGCTCAACTGATTTTTTTTATCGTTAGGTCAAAACAGAACAAAAAAAGAAAAAGATCAATAAGTAAAAACTACTTATGGAGAACCATTCCTTCCAAGGACTTTCTACTTAGAAGTGCTCTGACTAAACTTCTGTCCTGCTAACTCCTTTTATTCCTCTCTCTCTCTCTCTCTCCCCTTCATTCTTGCTCCACCTTCCATAGGACCTCTTGTCTTAGAGCTTCTTTACTTAATACCCATCCTTTCTGAGGATTATGTTCAGAGAGGATTTGTTCAACTTACTCTAAATGAGAAATACTTTCCAGAGCTGTATGGACTTCTCCAAACACACCAAAGAAGCTAATAGATTTCATGCTCACTTCTATCACCCAGCAAACAATCACGGGTCACCAAACCATAAATCAGCAGCTAATGGATTTTCAACTACGTGCTTTGGCCCTTGGTACTGTTTTTAATTTGCTTTTAATTTGTATTGATCTTCCCCCTTCTGCTTCAATCTTTCTAGCATCAGCAGGTTAGAGAATGCTGCAATGGCTCTCTGGTGCCTGGCATTTGGAGGGTCAAAGAACTATACATTGTATACATTGAGATGATCTCTCTTCTGTTGGAACAACCCCTAATGGGTTGGGGCTGTGGGATGAGAGGAGAAGTCATCCTCCTAGCTCTGGAAGTTGGGTTTTTCAGCTTGGAAGAGAAGACTAAGTAAGGAGTTACAGAGATTAGAGTTGGGAAATCTGATTAGGACAGACAGGTAGACCATCTGTGTCTGTCTGGCATTAATAGAACAATTCATAATCAGATGTATTAGACAAAGGAAAGGAATTAATCTATCTACATACCATGATTAAAATGCTGTCCATTCAGCCCTTTTCCACAAGCATTAGAAAGTCACTGTTTTTTTTTTTTTTTTCTTTAATTGGATTAAAATTAAGGAAGCCACCACAGACCTCTGAGGGAAGGAGAACTGAAAAGAAATCCCAAGCCCTCTGGGGTCTAGAACTTGGCCAGCTCCAAACAGCAGATCTATGAAAGGGCTTTGAAGTTGGTTGAGATCCAGGATTCTGTAAACTTGAGCTATAGTTAGGATTATTAGAAGGCAATCTCCCCAAGGGCAGGGCCTGGTTTTAACAAGCCTGTGGTGATCACATTTATAGAGTTCTTTATAGGTTCAACTTGCTGTGAAACAACTCAGGGAAATAGGTATTAGTAAGAGCTCACATTTTTTAGAGTGCCTTCCTTGCAAGAACTCTGTGCAGCAACTAATGCGGATACTATGAACCTCATTGTAGTGATGAGGAAATTGAGGCTTATGGGTGATTAATAGCTTGTAAGTATTAGTTGTAGTGCCCAAACCCAAGTTTCCTAGTTCCAAGTATGATTAAAAATGAAAAGAAAAGCTCTTAGGAAGGGATATTTATTGTTAAGAGTATATTTATTTGAAGAATACAGAACAGAAATTACAAAGGATTTCCATTTTACCTCTAAAGATATACTCTTCTCCTATATCACCTTGGTCTCTGGGAAAGTAGGCTTAAAGCAACTTTTACCTGGCCTTTGCCCTACCAAATTCACTTCTGAATTCAACATTACCAGCCACCAGAAGTCTTTGGCTTCTTTTGATCCATGCTGGTTGAAACAGTTCACCAGGGGTTTTGCCTCTCATTATTTGGCTTATGGAATATCCTGGCATATACGCCTAGACTTCTAATGGTTTATATTCTTGACCTTTCCAAACTCATGAGGTTGTAGTTATCTCCAATATTCCTTCACCCAAAAGTGGAAAGAATAGATAAAATCAAGACAGAAACAGTAGGACCATGCACTTCTGATCAATATGGCAGTGGTCCAGATAGGGAGATAAGATTCTGAGGTTTCTTTTCTCACAGAGGGTTTACAAGGTTCCTTGACTCCTCACCTGAACACAGTCAATTGTTTAACAAAATAACTAGTTTGTTAAAATAACTAATTAATAAAAATGCAATTTGTGGTGAATTTGAAGTTTTCTAAGTCCCAGCTTCTTAAACTGTGTGTCACGATCCCATATGGGATCTTGTACCTTAATGTGAACATTGTGAAAGTATGACTTATTGTCAGTAAATGTTTACTTTGCATACCTGTTTTATATATCTATTATGTACCTATTCATATACCTATTTTGTATACCTAGTTATACACCTATTATAATAAATATATATGTGAATATTTTGTATACCTATTTTGTACACCTATTATATACCTATTATAATATATATGTATATATATATATATATGTATATATGGTATATTTTATATACCTACACACACACACACACACACACATACATATATATACACACTATATACCTGTGTAAGAATTTCTCAATTGGAAAAGGGTCATTAGTGGACAAAGTTAAAGAAGCTCTGTTGTAGGTCATTATTTGACTACAGGGATATGTTTCTATTTGAGATTCACACCATTGGCAAAGAGAACATTGTCTTTTTTCATGATACCACACTCCTCAACTAATATTTTATTTCTCAGTATTTGCTTCCTCATAGGTCAAATGAGAGGACTGGAATAGATCAAAGGTATCAAACTTGATCCATAAAACTCCAAAGTGAGGCTGAATCAAATTAAAATATAATTGCAAAATGTTTATTAAAATAAATAAAAATACAATATAAATAATGTTAACATGTGGTTTTCTAAGTCAGTATGTGTGTGGCTACAGGGATCTACTTCAACTCTGAATTTTGTGAATCTGAAAAAATAGGAGTGAGGATAGATCATATAGGTGGGAAGGACTTCAGAGATGGTCTAGTTAAACCTTTAATTTTACAAATGAAGAAATTGAGGCTCATGGAGATTAAGTGACTTGCCTAGGTCTTCACTTCAAAGTCAGTATTCCTTCCACTCCTACCAAGGTTCAGCTTTCAGGTGCTTTTAGAATCATAGATCATTGGTGCCAGTTGCCAGCACTGAGTTGCAAGTCTTTGTTGTCCCAATGGATTTCAGATTCTCTAATCTATCTTTCTTTCGGTTCTGGGTGGGAGAGGAAAATGTGCATTCTGATTGATGAATTACTAAGAAGATGGGGTAAATCAGGTACAGCCATTCAGAAGGACCTCTCTTGGAAATGGAGGTAGCAAGATGAGAATTCCCATATTTCCCGCTGGTGGAAGTCCAGCCATCTTGCTAAGCATTTTTATTTCCCAGGCTAATCTGGCAGGTTGAGAACTAAACTGTTAAGATTAGCTCTGGGGGTTGGCTGGATATCTATTTGTTCACCAAGATCTTTATTGCTATAGGCCTAAAGTAGATCAGAGCCTGAAGGCCTGGGGATGCTATGAGTAGTAGAGGTTGAATGTTGTAGGTAGAGGGAGAGAGAGGGAGAGAGATAAAAAGCAGAATTATTTCTTCTTCTAGGAAAAGTGCTCTGACCTGCATTGACTTTCTATTTCTCCCTGTAGACCAGAACCCAGAGTCTAGTTTACAGGCCTGTGCTTTATGTACATAGAGAAGCTTCTATAATCGCTTTTAAATCTTCATATCACTATGCATACACACACATCTTGCCGTGTGTGTGTTAAAATATACATACATAATTCTAATTTGCTCATTTGTTTTTCTATCTCAGGTCTAGATGCAATGGCTTTAAAGGGAGTATGTGAGAACTATGTGTGAGAGGGGGCAGAGAAGATGTATGAGGAAGATGATTTCCATCAAGGATTCAGAACTATTGAAAGAAGATCACAGTGTTAGGCGGTGATCGTGATTCATGAAAATAGGGGAATCTGCCGGGGGTACTTTTGAAGACAACTGGAAAATAATCATCGAAGGGCATCTTTTTGAGACTTAGGGAAAGTACCAAGGAATTTTTAAAAGAAAATTACGTTGCTTTTGCAAGAAGAGATACTAATTGGTTTTTCTTTCCTAAGTGTTTTCCTTGCTGAATATTGCCTGTGCTGTAATACCCTAAACAAGGATTACTATGTGAATAGGTGTAAGCCAGTATATTCTGAAATGACTTCGCTGGGCTTTGGCAGATGCTCTGAACAGATACAGAGTCTTGCAAATACAGCTTAAATTTTTAAAATTGTTGTTCTCTTCTTCCTTCCCCCACCTCTTCTTCTCCTTCAGTCCTCCCTCCCATCATCTTACACAGGAACTTTCTCTTCTATGGAAACTGAGATCTCTGCCAAGGACTAGCAAACATCTTGAAGTTCCTTGTTGATTCTCCCTCTGTGCCTCCTTGATAGAAACAAGCTTATATAATCAGCTGGGGAAAGTTGCTTTTCTGTTCATCTGTCTGAATGAACTCAGTGACGAGAGCTGATGCTTTCCTTCATTTTGAGGGCTTTGGATGCTTGAGAACTGACTAGATGTAATTCCCCTTCCACCGAGGCTAGGCCAATGGAAGCAAAACCCAACTAGTCATTTTCCAGACTGGGAAAGACATGTCTGACAAGTTTGAGAGCTATGGTGTTGGAAGTGAAAAAAACAAGGGATTTTTATTCTTTTGAGTAAACCACTCAGATAGAGTTTTGCTGATTTTCTCTTAGACGGGGCCCATGAAAGACCCCATCAGGCTAATAGTATTATGGATACTTAGACTGACCACCCTCTGATGATCTGTAAAGCAAAGATCATTAGAGCCTGAGAGTCTTTAGTTGAAACCATCAAGTCTAGCTCCTTAGACTTACAAATGAAGAAGATAAAAACCCAGAACTAAGGAGGGAAGCCAATGTTTGCCATTGACCTAGGAAATATCAGAAGTGAGATTTGAACTCAGGTCTCTTCTCTAAGCTTAACATTTTATCCACTATTGTCATACAACTTCTATCCTGCTCCTGCTATCTCCAATACCAATAATAAACAATTTTAGCCACCTGCATAGAGAATTAAACATGTAAGAATAGTATGACAATAACTTGTATTATCTATAATTGTTTCAATAAAGTTAAAAGGATGAGAAAATTATAAAAACAAGAATAAAAATGATTTGACTTTATATATTGCTTTAAGGTTTATAAAATAGTGCCCTTATCATGCCCTTGTGAGTCAGATAGTAATCATCGTTGTTTTCCAGATGAGAGGAGGAAGACAAAAGGGGAAGTAAATTATGCATGGTCATTGAGCTAATAAAGACCAAAACAAGGACCTAAACCCGCCTCTTTGTAACTCTCTAGCTTTGGTGCCAAGGGACTGTCCTGTCATAATCATTTGCTCTTTTTCCCTAGGTTTTCCTTTACTTCCAGGAGAACCTTCCTTGCTTTCTACCCAGCCCCTCCCCAGCCACCCTTCTACCCCCATCCTGTGGGCTGGAAGTGTGAATAAGGTTAGCACTCAGCTGTCAATTCGACTGATGATGCATGAGGCTGGGAACAAGGCAGTTCAC